>NC_041059.1:35892844-36102844 GCF_900634775.1 Gouania willdenowi
CAGAAGCTTCAGCGCCTACCAACTCCACTACTCTACGATCATTTCTGGGCCTCACAGCATGGTTTGCTAAATTTGTGGAAGAATATACATCACTCGTTGAGTCGATTAGATAACGCCTGCATGATGATACCTTCAGATGGGCTGCAGCTGCACAGGTGAGCTTTGACACACTAAAGTGTCGCATTGTAAACAGTCCAGCGCTAGCCATTTTTGACCCCAGCCTCCCGACCATTGTTTCTACTGATGCTTCGGCTTATAGTCTGGGTGCTATACTGACTAAGGTGCATCATGATAAAGGGTTGTGATAAAGGGCACTAAGCAGAGGTTGCTTGACTTATACTGGTGAGATCATCAGAGTGTGTGTGACATGTCTGATGAATGATAAAAGTGCTAAAACTCATGCAACACCACTTCAGCCTAATTCTCTACCAGATGGCACAAGGTGGGGATCGACATTGTGAGACTGTTTGAGACTGCAAACTGGGACTGGCGCTATGCAGTGACACTGATCAACGACTACACTAAGTGGCTGGAGGTTGCCTTTACTCCCTCCATCTCAGCCTCAGCAATCACCACTTTCCTGTCTAAGGTGTTCTCCAGGTTTGGCAATCCTACGGAACTCATTAGTGATAATGGAACACAATTTACCTCAAGTGAGTTTGCAGACTTCCTATCAGTGAGAGATATTCAACACAGAAAAGTGTCTGTATTATCCTGAAGAAGAACTTGCATCACCACTGTTCGATAACGTGCCTAGACCCACTAGGTTCAGAAAGAGGCCTGCTTGGCTTAACGATTACAAACACTAATCGTTCTCAAAATTCCATCCACACAAAACTGCATAAATTTGCTATCCACAAGTGAGTGGACATCACTCTGTTGTTGGCAGCTTAATGCATTGGGGTCCCAGTGCACTATTACAGCTTTGCACAACTGCCTAACAATGTTTGAGACACGGTCCATGAAGGAGGCCTGTCTGGTGTGAGCCTGGCCTGTCCATACAGCGGGCAACCGGGGAGGGTAGATGGCACAAACGGCGCATGGCCGCTTGGTGCCGGGATGACCTTATCCTGCGTTTTTGTGTGAATGATAGGCCAAACTCTAGAAAAATATATTTGTTTTAGCAGATACCAGCTACGTGTGGACAGAGTCTGAGAACATATGGATTAAGTTCATATGTTCAGTGCCATAAACTGTTGATCTGAAATCAGGAGTTTATAAAGAGACCATGAAACCTAAATACATTTTTTTTTATCACAAATAATAATTTACCCAGTAACGGTTTGGTAGAGATATGTAACAAATTACTTTACTTCTTTTTAAACATATTCAAGTACAAGTAAAATCACTGATTTAGAAATATACTCAAAACAGTACAAGTACCCATAAAAGCAACTCAATTACAGTACTGTGAGTATTGCATTACTTTAAGCTCTGGTAACAACTATTGTGAATATATGTTGACATTTGAGCGATATCTGATGACAATTAATGCAAACCCATCATCCCTTTATGGACACACTGTGCTGTAACGATGAGTGGCCCTTTACTAAGAACAGCAGACCAATTTTCTGGCCATTGTAAAGCAAGGCAAATTACTGTGAGCAGTAATACACACTTTACTGTGTGTTTACACTCAGGAGTGATAATGATGATAGCCATAAGTGATGTGTTTATGACTATTAAAGAACTCTTGGCCAGGGAGAGTGGCTCCTTCAGCTTCTATGATGCAGAGAATCAGGATTTTTCATCAAAGAGAGCTTCAGAAGCTGCACAGGCAGGTCAAAGGCTCCCATTGGCTGTCTCTACCCCCCTGTAGTTACCGCTGAGAGTTTGAGTCGGAGCTGATGAAACTGACCTCCCACAGGGAGCACCTGTTTACATGCTAATAAGTAACTAAAGAGTGTTTTCAATGGTGAGCATGCTCCTGTTTCATCAGCCAGCAGATAGCATTGATTAGCACATGTTTGGTAGCAAAGTTTATAATTGACACAGTGTAGTTGAGAGAATGTTTTTGTTTACAGCAGGAAAATAAGACCAAAAGAGGCCTCGGACATGCTACACAGACCCTGTGTGGAAGGAATGCTAACATGAAGTCATTCTCTGATGGCACATTGTGCTTCCACTCCTTTGAACAACTGAAGAAAACCTTTCAAGTTGACTTTCTGCTTCTTTGCATTCACTGAGTCTTACACCATCCAAACAAACGGTAAAAGAGAAGAAAAAAGCTACTATAATAAGCTACAATAGACATTATAATGCATAAAACCATTTAACAAAATCATTCACTTAAATATTCATAACAAAGAACATTTGAGCTCACAGAGTCCTACTGGGAGGGGCTAAGATTCCAGGCCTGGCCCGTTATATAGGCAATATAGGCAAATGCTAAGGACACCATACAGCCAGGGGGCCCTGAATTGGCTGAGTGAAAATATAGCATTCTAAACTTGATCCGTCCTGACAAATTCACACAAAGCGCACCGCCGCATCGGCCGAACCCTCAAATTTTAATGAATAAAATAGTGTTCAATACGCCGCAGAATATGGTACATCCAATCTGTAGGTTGTGGAGATATTTGTGAAATTTGAACCTCTCACAGCTGGTGTTGTTGTCATATTAATAATGTGCACATGTGCAAACAAAATTACAAATAGCACTACATCAAATGTTGGCGAGAACAAGGTTGGTTGTTGTAGTGTCAAAGACACTCTGAGAGATTGTGACACCCAATCAAATCGCGGGGTTGGTTTGTCTCACATTATTTCAATAAGACACTGTTTAAAATGTTCATGATTTTTTATTTAAACATTACACTACAGAACATTAACAGGATATGTGTAATAAGTCCTTGATGTTTTTGTTGAACAAGTCAACTATTCTCTGTCTGAAACACTCTGACAACAGATGAAGGGTCTATGCTCAAACCCATGTTGCCACTGCTTGCACATCACACACTGCTTTTAGACCTTTCTTGAACAGCTGTTGGAGAATGGTTTTTCACAAACAACACAGAAGTATTCCTTTTCATCCCAGGAAGACTCATTTTCTGTGTCATTCTCTTCACTTGGAATGGCATTTCATTCTTCTATGGCAATATCAATGTCACCAACCCAGAAGACATTCAGCTTTTCACCGATGCAGCTCCTTCAATAGAGTACAGTGGTTATTACAGAGGAAGATGGTTCACTTCAACCTGGCCCACAGAACTCAAACATCTCAACTCCGAATCCCACGGCCCTTCATCCGCCCTCTACGAACTCTACCCCATCATCATTTTAGCCTTACTTTGGGGGCAGGAATGGTCAAGGAAGTCCATTCTCATGCACTCCCATAACACAGCAGTGGTATGAATCCTAAATAAATGTAGATCAGCGATTATGCAGTTTATGCAAATACTCACGCTAATCTCTGCTCAAAACCAGTTTATCATACTCCTGTCCCACCGTTTTTAGACACGATATTCAACTAACTCCTCAGCTAGCCAGCCTCACCATCGCTTTGCAAAAGCAATCCTCAATAGCTTCGCTCCCAGCACACTATCATCCCAATGCTTCAAGGCCTATCACGCCACCTATCAGATACCTTTTCCCTCCTTGGGGGTTATTTCCATTTGCAATTTCATAACCCACGCTGGCTTCTTTGGCTCCTCGCAGGCCTATCGCTCCTACATTCGTAATGATCTCCAGGATTTGCAACAAGAACATTTACATCTCAGCTCAGTATAATATTCTTTATTCTTTGGGGGCTGAAATGCAGCTCAGACAGAGAACACCTGAGACAGAACCCCCACTCGGAGTCTCCCTCCACTACTATCCAGAGCTTCTTCCCTCACAAGCCAACGACCCTCCCACACATGTTTTGGAAGAATTATCTTCAACTCTCAACTTCTCTAAATCACATTAAATAATTATTATATGACTTCGTAGTGGTGTGGTTCTTGCTCGTGAACATATGTAATGCCGTCAGTGACTAGAAACTGTGAGTGCTCAGAAAGTACCAGCAGATTGAGCCAATGTTGTGCACAACTTGTTGCAGAGGTGGGCGATTATTTTTTTTTCGAAGGGGCCACATGAGAAAAATAAAATGTTTTGAGGGCTGGACCAATAGGCTGGCCTATTATTATTATGCTAAATATTAATTCTATAACCTTCTCCCATCTGTTTATATTATACTTAAGGAGCATAGGGTAGGATTTGAGAAAAAATAAACATTAATTTGAAGTTTTTTTTAATGCTAATGAGTGACGACACACTCTAAACCAAAGAGAATGAGTCCACACATATTTCTACCTATTGCCTTGAAAAGATTGTGTGATATAATCTGTACATTTATTACAGATACGAACAGTAGTACAGTTCCGCTGATGATGACGTCAAATGATGCTGGTGCTCGTTCTCGACGGCTTGGAGAGGCATCCCAATAACCCAGAAATCAAAAAAGAATGAGAAGAAGACGGCTTGGAGCCTGAAAGCACAGTGGACTAAACTACTGATTGGTTCCACAGATGTACGCAGAGGCATGTGCACAGGTCTTGCAGTAAACCGTTATATGACCGGAGAGTAAATAAATAACCATGTCACAGTTAGAGTGTGGATCGGGCCGCATTTTCTCGTCCGAGTTTGACCCAACAGTGAAAACAGTGTTTTAGTGGAAAGCACTGGTTTTATTAACAACAGCCCCCGTAACCAACATTTCCTAGACCCGCCCATGGTTGCAGTATAGCTTCACATGTATCTACTTCATTTAACCTTTCATTTTCAAAAATCTTCTTCAATGGCCCTGTGGGAGACAAAAGTTTATTTGAAAAATCCCATAAAGAATTCCCACACATTTGAAAAAGAAAAAAAAAAAATCCCCCAAAAACCTTTCATGACTCTAAGAACCAAGATGTACTGTGTATTTTTCCTTTTTCCAACATTATACATGATCAGGACCTGCTGACTTGGTACAAATTGAGATAAAACTGGTTTTAAGCTGCATTTGTATTGAATCAATTCGGTATCTGTTTAGAGAACAGAGCCAAAGATAGATGTAATGTTTATTTTCTTCTAACCTCTGTGTCCACTATAACTTTTCAGCATTAAACAGGACCCTTGAGGACTGACTCCAGGAGGTGCTCACAGGGAACAACACAGTGTGTTATTTTCTGTGTCTTAGTCTCAGTCCCACAGTGATTGGTCCAATCTAAGGTGTGAAGAAAAACAAAGTAAACACAATGTGTTAAAATCCCAACACTGGATACAACCAACACTGAGCAACAAAGTTCACCTGTCATGTAACTATGTGGCTAACCTGATAATACATGTTATGGAGACTTGGATAAATGAGACAGAGTCAAGCTTTAGGGTTGCTGATCAAATACAAGGTTTATTATGTCAAAGGATTCTGGGTAGTTCTGGTCAGATCTAAATTGACCAGATGCCATTGCACACTGATAGCACACACCAAGGTCAACAGCAAGCAAGATCCACAGAGGCACACACACTCAAAGCTGGTTAACCTCTGAATCACAGACGGGCCTGTTCGCCCCAAAACCCTTTGACGTACTTAACCATGTGTCCCATGTGACCAGTAACCCTAAAGCTTGACTCCGTCTCTCTCCTCCAAACCGCCGTCTTCTCAAATTATGATGCAAAAGGACAGTTTTGTGTTGGCAATAGTTTGTTTTACTTTGTGTGAAAAGTAGGAACTTTTTGACTGATTAGAAGCTGAATGTAACACATGTTTGTGTCAGCTAGTCTGCAGCTAATTTCATTAGATAGGTCATTACTGTATAATTACCTTATGGCCTGTTGTTTCCTGTTTCCACTATGATTTGAAAGCTTGGAGTGGCCAATGGCTTATGGAGAAGAAGCAAAAAAAAAAAGCATGGTGAGGACTGTCTAACTTCTTTTGGTCAGCCTGCTCTCTCCGTAAAAGGAGCAAAACTGTGGAACTCTCTACCCCCACATAGAGACTAGTGACAATGCTTTTAACAATAAACTAAAAAATGGCTAAAATCAAAACAACAGTGTGCACATTAATAGTTTTACCTGGTTTCTTGGTTGCCCGTGTTGCCTATGCCCTGTGACTAATGACTGCATTTAAATTTGAATATTCCTTTTCTTTTTGTAATGTTTTGTGCTGTGCAATTTTCTTCCTATCTTTGTTATTATTTCTACTAGTTTTAAGCCTCCTGTGGACACGTGTTGTAAATTACCACATGGGCTAACACACAAAACAATACAACTGGGTTACCAATGTAATTGTGATGTTCATATCAAATGAAGAGAATCAATCAGTCAATCTTTGTCAAAATTGGTCAGAAGCGCCTGGACTTCAATGTCTGTCCACCTGTCAATCCCAGACTAAATAGCACAATTTCTGTAAAATACAAAGTGACAATGCTCAAAGACAAACTAAAGAAGTGTCTTGGATGTGAAATGTCTTCAAGCAAAACATAAAGTCCAGTTTCCTCATCTTTGATTCCAGAATCAAAAGGACGAGCTCAACAGCCCCACTCATACCATGTAAAAACATATGTATAATGTGTACAGTGCACCGACCCCTGCTCCTACAGCTCCCTGGGTAAAAGTTCCCAACATAGGGTGCACGTTCTGCAAACTTCATGAAGGAAAGCTTGTGTTATGAAATGTAACTAATCTACAGCGCACTACAAGAGCACAGGCTCATATGTAGATGACATGCTTAGCTGCAATAAACACCTGTCTTGAACAGGAGATCCTGTTCAAGTCCAGGACGTGCCTTAGAAAGCTTAAGAGTATGTAAAATATTTAACTCAGCATCTTTACATTGAAACCGATAGAGCCGGGGTACTCACTAGGTGACCCCTAAGCTGCATCGAGTCTGTTTGTGTGTGAATCCTTCACATTGATTCTTTTTATTAAACAGTTCTCATAAAATACTAAACTAAACGCACGTTCTACAGTGTTTTGTCTCCACCCTGTCTCTGCCACTACTTTGCAATGAGTGTGATGCGTTCAAGTTTACGCCGATTTCACTTATAACGCAAACAATGTCGATGCAGCTCAAATGGTCCTTACTTTTTTTGTAACTTTTTTTTTGTTTGAAGAACGTACTTAATTACTGAGTAGTGTTAAAGATCCCAACATGTCAGACAGTGAGTTGTTGTGACGACCTCGCAAAGGAAGAAAGTGGTTTGTTGATTAATACTTTGCATAACAATTGTATAAAATGCAAACACTGTCCACCTTATGATGTAGGCTGAGCTGCAACCAAAATTAGGCTAATACGTGGATAGAAACACGTCTGTGCTGTAATAGAGAGTAAAAGAGTATTTGTTTATTTCCCCATGCATTACAATTGAATAAGCTCACAAATTTAAGCATTAACAGTCATCAATTCCTGCATTCCTCAGTTCCTGCTTTTTCCTGCAACATCAGTGTCGTTTTTGGCCTGAATTATGGATTTTAATTCTTCATAATTTTAAAAGAATTATTCCTGTTGGTGAGGTAAATTGCTCTGTACGGTTCATCCATGTTCACAGAAAGAGAGGCTTAATTACATCTCATATCAGTGAGACAGAGTACTACACAGTATGTGTTATTCTCTTAGGTCACAACATGTGTCATTACTTGTTGACTCAAAGCCTCAGTCCCATGGTGATTGGTCCAATCAAAGGTGTGAAGAGAAACAAAGTAAACATAACGTGTTAATCCCAACATTGGATACAACCAACACTGAGCAACAATGTTTATCTGTCAGCAGAGTCGGCGCCATGCAGCATTAACTGGGGGGCATTAAGAAAACTGCAGGGACCACAAAAACACTCAGTTTCGAGTAGCATATAATTATCCCCCCCTCATCCTCCCACCACGGAAAAATTTAAGTAACGGGTTGTTTTTTCGGTTTAAAAAACCAAAAAAGCAAATTAAATCTGCTTCTGTTTGTGTGATATTTGGATATTTAAGGAAAACTAGGATGACAGCTTGAAGTTCTGATCTCACCACACAAGACGGACTTTAATTCTGCTGCGTTTGATAAAAATGATCTCGTATCATGTTGTCCACCTCACACTGATGGTAGAGGTGTCATTTGTGTGTTGATGACGATTCGTTAAAGAGTTATTGATGCTGGAAGTCTGAATCTGTCAACATTTGCCAACTTTATCGAACACTGTTATGGTTCAAATAGTATCCAGGTAATCCAGTGACTTTTTCTCCCGGTTCGTACGTAAAAAGAAGCAACGCATAAGTCACATTACTGGTGAATTGAAACGTTAATAATACATAAATAAATCAGAACCAAAGAATGGATGTTTCGTAAAACATGCTCATATGTGGTGTAATAAATCTACTGGTGCCCCTCATTTCTTATGATCAACTTCCCTGTCTGTTGACGGCTGTTGTTCGCAGTATTTATAACGTGTGAAATATTTTTTTTACTATCCTAAAAAAAGCTGTCATTTTTTTTGCAAAAGTGTCAAATGGTAGAAGTTCTAACATCTATTGTTCCTCACATCAGCCTCACAGTTAATAGCCAGTCACCAGTTTATTTAGATACTATTTGGACCGTAACACCGTAAAACAAAACTACAGCGTGAGCAGCTTTTTACGAGCTAAAACATCCACAGACTGAATGAAAACAGGAGCAGGATCAGAAAACTGCTGAAATAAATCCTAAACAATCCTATCGTGTGAGGAGACCTGGTCCAGGACCTGGGGAGGGAAACCAGGTGCAGCGGACTTCAGTTCTCACTCTAATTTCACCGTAAATATCACACAAACAGAACAAGTTAAAAAAAAGCTGTTTATCTGGTTTTTGTTTTTTCTGTATTTCTGAAAAACAAAATAACCACACTCTTTATTTGTTATTTTGATTTGGTTTTAAAATGAAATAACCAAAGAATGAAGGGTACACGGATTCCTAATGCTATATAAACACAGCCACAAAAACAAAGTTAGCTCGCTAACATACCTTATGAAGTGGTCGTTACAGCATCAGCAGACTCTGCTCCCCCTGACCACAGACGTAGGCTTAAAATCCACATTTTATGGTGTTGTTTTGTGAGTTTTTTACATTTCTCACCCTTGTGAACGACAATCTTCGGTACTTTATAAAACTTTATATTTTCCTTTTCTCGGTTAGAATGATTGGAGCAGCCGTAAACTACACAAAATATGGACATTTTGATGATTTTAGATGCTAGATTCTCAAACTTCCTGCTCTCCATCTGAATTTAGCGCTCAAGCTTTGTCGTGATGCTACAATGTGAGTGACGTCACGTGAATCAACAGAGCAGGCCATAGACATATACACAATACAAAAGCTCTAGGGTACATTCAATATATAGAGTTAGGGTTATATTATATATATTATATCTATGGAGCAGACTTCCGTCCGCTGTCAGTGAATGGACACATTCAGCTGATGGCCAATCAGATATCTTTGATTAATAAAAAGCTCCCCTGTAGTGGCCGGTAAGAGTGTGTGTGTGTGTGTGTGGGGGGGGGGGGGTTTGGGGTGGGCACAGTAGGTCAGCTGGGGGGGCACTGCCCGCGAATGCCCCCCCCAAGACGCCGACACTGACTGTCATGTAACCATGTGGCTCTCCTGATAATAAAGAGTCTTCTCAAACTATGATGTAAGAAGACAGTTTCGTGTTTGCAATCATTTGTTTTACTTTGTGTGAACTTTCTGACTACACATTCCTTTGTGTCAGCCAGTTTCCAGCTAATTTCATTAAAACCACCCCTACACACACACACACACTCTTTAGTTAATTACTGTATATTAACCCTGTGGTCTGTTGGTCTATGTTTTTCCACCATGTTTAGAAGGGCTGGAGTGGCCAATGACGTATGGTAGAGAAGCAGGAAAAACAATCTTTGCCAAAATTGGTCAGACCTACTTGCCATTGCTCCATGTGCCTAATTTCTAAAACCAGGAAGTGGCAAACTGAGTAGAAGCTAAGGCTGCAACGATTAGTCAACATAATCGATAAAATTGACAACAAAAATTTGTCGACGCAAATTTTATAGAGTCAACACGTCGTTTAATCTTGTAAAAAAGGATAAACACCGGCGCATGGCCACTTCCTAGTGCAGGTCCTTACATGAACTGCAGGGGGTAGCATCACTTCCACTGACCGTTTAAATGCTGGAAATTGGAAAATACAAGCAAGGAAGTATGGTGGACCAAACTGAAGCCCGAAAGCTTCGACCTAAAGTTTCTAAAGTGTGGGAACACTTTTTACTCCTTATCTGCTACGGAAAAAGCTTGCTAAGTTAGCAAACGCTAGTTCAGTTACATTTATGCATAATTTACTTCACTAAACCTGCTTTGAATTAAAATACCTTGTTTTCTGCTCATAATAGCATTAATTATGAACAGTGAAATGTATTCATCTACTATCAATTGTATAATTTTATATAATATTGATAAATTATTAGTATTTTTCTTAACTTGTAGGTAATCTGATCCTTTGTAACAGGTATTTTATTGTGATAAACATATGTAATATTTAACTTGTGAACTAATATACCTTTTTTTTTTATATATTGCTTCTAAACAAAGGCGTTTGTCATGAGGAGAGGTTCATGCACTCCCCAAATAGCTAAAGTACTAACCATCCTGACCATCCTGAATTTGATAGTCATTGATATGAGACCAATATTCATGGTTGAGGATGATACAGACTTTCCATCCACACTACACCTAATCATGCACAACCCTTTAGTTGGTTTAAAGTTCTTCCCACCAGAACCTGTAAGGCAGGTTAGCAACATCTTTTGTAATAAGTGTTTATGTAATAAGTTGATGTTCAAGACCACATGCACTTTGTATTATTACATTTATTTATTTTTTTATTGTGATCACAATTTCGTGTTGAAAACATAACTATTATAAATGCATTATTTTGTCCTGTCATTATTTTAATTTCCTTTCTGTAAAACTTCCTTTCTGTCAGAGTACAACAGGGTCACTTTCACAGGTGTGAGGATTTAAGCAAGTGGGTTAAAATAGTAAAAACTGAAAAAAAGAAAAACAATTGATAGATTAGTCGACAACAAAAATAATCATTAGTTGCAGTTCTAGTAGAAGCCCACCATTGGCTTTTATAGAAATGGAGAGGTGTTTCATAGTAAACACAATAATTTTTTTGTTTGTTTTTGTAAATATGAACATTTTACTTCTGATAGTGTTTAAGCTGATAGAGGTGAGTTGATTGATTTTACTTTAGTTGATGGGCATTGGTACCTACTCCCCATTCCTACATAAGAAGGGGGGTCAGTATGCTAGACTTGTATCCCATGTCAAGAATTGATGACCTGGTGGAGAGAATTGGAGGCATTACGACACTGGTATAGACACTGGTGTGACATAGATCAGTGGTTCCCAAACTTTTTGTGCCCAAGGCACACCAAAGGACAAGTAAAGATCTGAAGGCACACCGACTGTGCAAAATAGCCTTTATAACACGTGTTATCACTCATAAGATGTATAATATCACAGGCAAGCCAAAGGATACCTTTAAAGGGCAGTAAAAATCATATTATAATGGTTTTGCTACAGTGATATACAATCCTTTAGACTCATTCAAAGTTGAAAAATTCCTCCTAAAAATTTCCTCCCTCCCTTGTTATTCCCACTTTTGTAAAAACTCAGCTCCAAATGGGCAAGTTGGATTTTTGCCCCTAATGACGTCATATGAAGGAAACTCCTCCTGACAATCCTGGCTCCTCCTGCCCTATAAGAATCTGCAGCTCCTCCCTCTCAAACTACCTTATTGGTAAAATAAATACTGCGGTTTATTATAGAATATACTTTATTGTCATAAATGTAAAGCTACATGCACAAAATGTGTTTTCTGCATTTAACCCCTCCCTGAGGAGCAGTGGGCAGGTGTAGCGCCCAGGGGGGAGTTAGGGTTAAAATAAGGGACTAATCAAAATCCCACATGACATGACATGATCTGGTGTGTTTATGACCAAATGCAACACAGCGGTTGGAAAAAACAAATTATTATCACCTTAAATTGACTATTCATGAGGTCGGAATAGGTGACAAAAACACACCGTGGAGAATCGTTTGTCAGACTTACAATCACAACACCCATTTAAGTAGCCATGTGTTTTACTGTAATGTGCAGTGTGTGGATAGCAAAAGACAACCGCTATGGTAATAAAGATGTTGGAATCCAACACACCAAACATAGACGCAGTATAATATTAGTGTAAGCCAAGCCCTATCCAAGAGTGAGGCATGAAGTCTGCATCTACAGACACGCCCACTGGTGCATGAGGCTGAAACAGGCGAGTTTGGGAAAATAAACCTCAAATACTATTGTCACGGGGTGACTTAAGACTGTATGAGTGTGACCAAAGTGTGCGTGGGGGTGTGTGCAACAGCGACCCAGCACACACCATCAGGGATGATTAGAGACAGGTGTGTGTGACTGAATAAAGAAGAGTGGTGGGTCTGGAGAAGGGGGGAGCGAATGATCGGAGACAAGTGACTCTGTGGCACGCGAAGTTGGCTTTGTGGGGCAGTTTCGACGAAGCGTGAGGAGATCGAGCAGAACGGGGACCAGGAGAGCACGCTCTGTGGTCGAGTGATCGGAACGGTGGAGGGGGAACGTACGGCAACCCCCCTCCTTCCAGCTACGTGCCTGTTTTATTGAGCTGTGCATGCAGGGCGACTGCTTGGGCTCTGTGTGTGTGTGTGATTTGCTGTGACGTGTGGCAGTCAGCAGCTCTTGCCTGCCCAGCTTATCAGCCTGCTCACTCCAGCGAGCCTTTACCTGTCGCTGGCTGTGGTATTAACGGCCTGTCCTCTACGTAGGCTTCCCTCCCGGAGTGGTGTGATCGGAGCAGCAGAGTGAGGACGCACCGTTGGAACAGTGGAGGGGGAGAGTTCGCTGTCCCCCTCCTTTCAGCTAAGTGTTCCTCTGCATCTCATGAATACTATTGGCAGGCACACCGCTTAAACACCATAGTACTTTGGCCAATGGTGCTGACGTCCGCTGTCTTATTCCCAGGTATCCCCGCTGGAGCACACAACGGAGCGGAGCGCGGTGCAGCATCAAGGGGACCGACGCACGTACTCACCCACCGAACATCCCTCATAAGTTTTTAGACATAGCTTAAGCCTGGGACTTCTGTAAATGAATAAACTTTGTAAACATTTTAAACTGTTGTGCATTATTGTATTTAATAGATGAACTCCTTTTTAAATGTGGGACAAAATTCCCCCGTTACTAAGTGGCGTTGTCGACAGGGTTGGTCCTTTGGGTTGAGTCTCTATTAAATCAACATGCCAACAGGATACGCAGTCAGGCAGGTTACCCGTTATGATGATGCCTTTCTTTGTTGGGGGTTCTTGGGAGTCAAAATTTAGTGGCGCAGAGTCAGATATTAAATTTGGAGAATGGTGGAGCCAAATGGAAACTATGCTCACATTTCAACCCATCAGAGACTCTCAAAAAGCAGACTTTGTTCTTGAATTATTAGATGGGGAAACAAAACGGGAAATTCTCCCTCTAGATTGAACCGAGAGAAATACACCCAAAACAATCTTTGATGCACTGTCTGCATTATATGGAGACAATACACATGTCTCCAATTTAACAACTCAATTTTTGTAATTGCAGACAAGAACCTAATCAGACATTAAGAGCTTTCTTCTTACAATTACTGAACTGTTTTCCAGGTTGAAGCAGAAAAACACCATGGGCTTGGAACAAGGAGATTTGGTCGTAAGGGACCAGTTTGTTATGGGCCTGAAGGTGGGCCCTATTCACCAGGAACTCAGGTGGCAGGTGTGGAAAAGACCACATCTCAGCTTCGATGATGTAAAAACGGAAGCTCTAGCCTTAGAGGAGGAACAGGCAGAGCAACGGTCACCACATGACTGTTTATCGATGAGTAGACCATCATCCACAAGCTCAAATGTGACTGACTGGAAGCAACAGTTGCGTGCTGAAATTATGAAGGATGTGAAAGAACAAATGTCTGCAATGACAAAGACTATTTTAGAAGAGCTAAGAGGAGCAGCCTCTCCTCCTTTGGATCACCTTCGACACCCAAATATCAGCCCAAGATTGAGAATGCCCACTAATGCAAAATTTAAGTGGGACCCCCAAGGCTGCCCTATATGCAGTTTGTGTGAACAAATTGGTCATATCAGTCGTAGGTGCCCCTTCAAACCAATCGGTCAGAATTTTTAAGTGTCCCGGGCACTGCGGGTCAAGTGTCCGGACGCAATCTTTATGACCCAATTAATTTCAATCCTAAAGCTAAGCTTACTAGAGATTGCCATATGGTAAATGTAGTAATAGATGGGGTAAATGTTAAGTGGTTGGTAGACACTGGATCTGAAATAACATTGCTTAGTGAGAGTGTCTGCAGGAACCTCCTCGGGAGTAAACTACTTAAAAGTTGTGAGGAATTACCCTGTCTAACATTGAGGGCTACAAATGGGCTTGACATCCCATGAGTGAGTTACATGGTAGCGAACTTTGTAGTGCACAGGGTCCAGGTACCAGCGCGTGGCATTATAGTTGCTAAGGACAATAGTACTGGAGTTGATAAAGCCATCCTAGGAATTAATCTCATTAGTGACTGTTGGGAAGAACTTTTTAGCAAATACAGGGCATCCTCGAAACATCCAAAGCCATCGCTTGGTAGACAATGGAATTCTGTTTTAATGGACTATTAACGCATTCGTGCTGTCTCTTCTTCTGACCAGTGGAAAGTTACAGCCCGGTTAGCCAATTGCTCCACCTTAACTGTACCTGCACAGAGTGAAGTGACTGTTTGGGCCAAAATTCCTCTGTCCTCCCAAAATCAGCCATGTGATGCACTGGTAGAACTCTTAGGGGAGAATTGAGCGGTTGAGGTGGCTAGAGCTCTAGTAGCAGTGGGGAAAGGGCCGGATTCCTGTGAGGGTCAGGAATGTGCATCCTTATGCTGTTACCCTGACCAGGTTCCAGAGGCTGACGACAGTTACTGCTGTTGACCCTTCCGGTGTTCAGGATGGTAAGGAGCTGTCCATAGTGGAGGTGGATCCTGGAATCGTGGAAGTCAATCTGGTTGATGCTGCTCCAGCACCACCGGAAGTAGCGGAAGTAAGCCCTGCTTTTTCTGTCCTTAAGAGAGATGGACTGACTGAGGAAGAACAAGGACAGTTAGACACGCTGTTTTATCGATGGAAACATGTCTTTTCTGAACACAAAGAGGACTATGGACGGATGAGTGCTGTTAAACACACGCAAATACTATTCGTGAAAGGTGAAGATAGGCCTGTACCCCCACCTGATCCAAGAAGGTCCCAAAGGACTAACCAAAGGTATTTGAACTAATCCTTGTATGTGTGGTATTCCAGGGACTAGAACCCATCAGAGGGGGAGGGTGTCACGGGGTGACTTAAGACTGTATGGGTCTGACCAAAGTGTGTGTGGGAGTGTGTGCGACAGCGACCCAGCCCACACCATCAGGGATGATTAGAGACAGGTGTGTGTGACTGAATAAAGCGTGGGGGGGAACGAACGATCGGACACGATTGACTCTGTGGCACGCAAAGTTGGCTCTGTGGGGCAGTTTGGACGAGGCATGAGGAGATTGAGCAGGACGGGGACCAGGAGAACACGCTCCGGGGACAAGCGAGCGGAACAACGAAGCAACGGCCAAGTGACAGGACGCTTCATGGGAACGGTGGAGGGGGAACGTACGGCAACCCCCCTCCTTCCAGCTAAGTGCCTGTTTTATTGAGCTGCCCATGCAGGGCAACTGCTTGGGCTTTGTGTGTGTGTGTGTGATTTGCTATGACATGTGGCAGTCAGTAGCTCTTGCCTGCCCAGCTTATCAGCCTGCTCACTCCAGCGAGCCTTTACCTGTCGCTGGTTGTGGTATTAACGGCCTGTCCTCTACGTAGGCTTCCCTCCCGGACCGGCGTGATCGGAGCAGAGGAGCGGCCGAGTGAGGACGCGCCATTGGAGCAGTAAATAAATAAACTTTGTAAACATTTTAAACTGTTGTGCATTGTTGTATTTATTTGAGAAACTTCTCCTTGGACCAGTTGTTTTTTTTTAAACGTCGGACACAGTGCCCTGTTACACTATGTTGTTGGCATTCTAAGAACAAATGGAGATGTGTGATAAATAACAAACTACTGGACCTTAAATGTGTTGCTTCCAGAATACAAGACTGCATTACTGACTTCTTCCCTGTGAGGTTATGACTTGACTTTGTTTTGCTTTGGCCTTCTGTTTGAAAATGGTGAGTTTTCTACTCCAGGCCAGTAAAATTATGTTTTTTACTTGTTTACCCAGCTTCAGCACGAAAGGAAAAAGTAATACTTTTTTAATGATACATAATGTTACATAATCTGTAGAGCAGGTAACTCTGAGGGAGGTCCAGTCATCAGGTCCAGCCTACATCCGTGTGTTTGAGGGAGGAGCAGGAACGATATATTGCTTGTACATCAGAGAGCCTGAGGCAGAACGCTGCAGCTTCTTCTCCTCACTATGAGCACATATGATGAAGCTGAGCTCTGCTATCCACACCTGGGAAACTCCTCGTGCAGGAAGATTGTGCGCTCTCACTCAGTGTCTGTGCTCCTCTACATCATCCTGTCCTCCATCTCTGTGCTCACTGTGACTCTCAACCTGCTGGTCGTCATCTCCATCTCACACTTCAAGTATTGACATGTTCTGTTTTATGTGACTTGTTTTTATGTTTTTAACCCTAACCCTACATGTTTCTGTGTTTGACTCCTGCTGTTATCTGTTTTGATCAGAATTGATGTGTC
Organism: Gouania willdenowi; assembly: GCF_900634775.1. Taxonomy (NCBI): domain Eukaryota; kingdom Metazoa; phylum Chordata; class Actinopteri; order Blenniiformes; family Gobiesocidae; genus Gouania; species Gouania willdenowi. The sequence continues at coordinate 35,909,619 of NC_041059.1, forward strand.
ATATAATGATCCATGATGCTCTCTAACTCCTCCAGGAAGCTGCACACTGCAACCAACTTCTTCCTCCTCTCTCTCGCTCTCTCAGATTTCTCTGTGGGGTTTGTTTGGATTTTTCAGACCCTGCTTTTAGACGGCTGCTGGTTCCTAAGTGAAGGCTGGTGTGTTTTTAATGCAGTTTTAACTGCTGTTGCTGCCTCTATTTCAGTAGGAACTGTTGTGTTGATATCAGTTGATCGTTATGTGGCTGTTTGTGATCCAATGCACTATTCTACCAAAGTCACTGCAAGCAGAGCAAAGATAAGCATTGTTCTATGTTGGCTCTGTTCTGTGATCTGTTACACTGCATTGTTCAAAGATAATATAAAACATCCAGGTAGGTTTAATACCTGTGCTGGGGATTGTACAGTTTATTTACCTTTTGTAAGTGGAATTGTGCACCTTTTTCTGGATTTTATTTTTCCAGTCAGCATCATTGTCGTCCTGTATGTGAGAGTGTTTGTGGTGGTTGTGTCTCAGGCCCAGGCCATGCGCTCTCATGTTAAAATGGGGAAGTTTCATGTTTCACAGAAGGTTAACAGGTCAGAGCTGAAAGCAGCCAGAGCTCTGGGTGTAGTGGTTGTTGTGTTTCTCATGTGTTTAACTCCATTTTTCATTGTTACAATTTCAACAGGGTTTGCAGCCATAAATACATCATCTTTGATTTTTGTTTTATGTTTGGTACTCTTCAACTCTCTGCTTAACCCTGTGATCTATGTGTTCATGTATCCCTGGTTCAGGAAATGTGTGAAATGTATTCTTTCTCTTCAGATCCTAAAGTCTGGCTCCAGTGAGGTCAACGTACTGTAAAGAGAGACACTGCTGATTTGTAATTTTATCACACTGTGCTGTTGATCTTGTGAAAATTTCATTCTAGAATTGTGATCAGTTGCTCACATGCAAACTTTGGACAACGTGTTGAGGATTTTTTTTTAAATACTCTTTGAAATAAAATACAGATGATGATAATGATTTGATGTTTTGATCAGAAATGATTCTTAATATTACTGATAAAACTAATTTGTAGAGGTTGTAGCGCAGACATAGGCAACTGGTGGCCCGGGGACCACATGCGGCCTTCTGTCTAAGTTTTTTGTGGCCCCCAAAACAAAATTGTAACTCATGAAGTTGGAAATTATATGAAACCCAATATTACACACAAAACTCCAGAAACACATAAAACAATAGCAAAATGCATGAAATGTTAACACAAAAAAATAAACAACCACCTAAACGCATCATGACTATAAAAACAACGATGTGAACAAAAGGACGTCAAAGAAACACAAGATGCCAACAAAAGTGCACAAAAAGGCAGAAAAATTTACAAAATAACAGAAAAAAAAACACTAAACACTGTAAAAAAAAAAACAAAAAAGTAAAACAAAAACACACAAAAGAGCAATGAAAATTAGCCATATTGACAAGAAAATGGACAAAATGAACTCAAAAATTGCCAAGAAAATCCAAACAAAAAGAGTACAAAGACAAAACCTTTTGTTCTTTTCTGTGTTAATGCTCTGATTGGTCATTATTCTAAATGCTAACATAAATGTTGATAATGTGCATGATCCTTGGATCAGACAATCACAATTTTGTGGAGGATAATACAAAACAGTAGTATTTGATAATCAAACAGGTCTGTTGATAAATGATAAACCCTCAGGGCCTGTTACATGGACACGTACACTAACGCTTAATGAACCCGATGCTCTATTCTTTTCATTGTCATCATTTAATGAAACTGTTCCCCAAAAAACAATAAAGCAAAATCATTATTTTTTGTGAAGTTTGAAATAAAACAATTCGCTTAAATTAAAGGCAGCACTATCAGAGATGATCAGACTGGCTCTGATGTTTGCAGTGTTTCTTCAAAAGGTTATAAAATGTAAAGTAAAAACATTAAACATAGGACCTTTACATGTGACCTGAGAATGTTCAGGAAATAACCACATTTTTCTCCCATTGAGCAACACTGAAATCACTGAAATCAAATCTACAGATGTAAAATCTGTGCCTCTTATGTTCAGGGAGCAGCGTTTAATGGCTGGTTGAACAACAAAGAGAATCATTTAAATACTTCTATTACTAATGTTTCCCTGTGTGCAGCCTAAATACATCAGCATTGAAATGAACACACAAGGGTTTGGACACATCTGTTGCTGCTCTACAGGCTGTCAATAACAGAAAATAGAGATGTTGGAACCTGGTCTACCAGAGCCACTAATCCAGACATTTCCCTGCTCATGCACTCCTGACTCTGATTTCATTTATTAATAAATTACTTGTGACGTTAAAACCTTGGGCGCCACTCTGTGTTTTAGAGGGAACAATTATTATTTAAATACATTTCTGTTATAGACTCCTAATAAATCAGGGTGTGAAACTGTTTACTCTGATAACAATAATCACAGACAAAGAAATGTTTAACCATTTATTATCAAAAAGTGAAATTGTACACAAACATCAACAACTGCTAATGTTAAATAATTACAAACATCCTCAAGTAAAATAAAATAAGAAAAGAGAGCTTTATGAAAGAGAGAAAAATAATAAGAATCAAAATAACAGAGGAAGATCAAGGGAGGGGTAAAGATTCGTGTGTGTGTGTGTGTGTGTGTGCGTGAGAGAGAGAGAGAGAGAGAGGAAAAAAAATCTCTCCTCTGCCTATCACTGTCTCACACGCACGCGATCATGCACTCAGTCACATCTACGCACATTTATCCACTGTGGGATGAATAAAGAATATATATTTATCTGTCTATCTGCTGTAATTCTTTTTTATTTGTTTCCTTTACTAACACTTCCAATTCTACTGCTTTGCATTTTTATTTTTGCCTCCGCACACTCATGTTCTCCCTCCATGATCAACACAACATGTACAAAATGCTCATTTAAATAAAGGTGGTCTGCACCAGTTCTGAATGTGCACTAATCATTTCTGCAATGTTAGTGAATTCTGTGCAGGTGAGGAAACTGAATCACTAAAGGATTAAGGGAAGCAACTGAATTACCAGCCTTTATTTCAGATTGTAGTGAATCCACCCCTCAATTTCCATTTGAGTCCTCCTCGTAGGAAATAAAAATCCAACTTAAATTATCCACCTGCAGCAAACCAAAAATGCAAACCAAAATCTCCTTCTGTGTTCCGTCATCATTTTATTGTGTGTACTGGAGTGTGCAATCAGCTGTCAACTTGAATTAAAAAAAAGAACTATTTAACTTAACAATGTATACAGTATATATTTGCAAAATAATAGCCAATCAACTCACTCAGTGCCATTGATGAGATAACTCGTCATTTGCATTTTTTCACAGGGATAACTAGAAAACACCCTGGCGGAGGTCCCTCATCAATATCGAAGGTGTGGGGTGTTGTGGTGACCAACTGTGCCCTGAAGATGGCAGCAGCGCACCTTTGGATGAGAGATCATCCATGCACAGCAGAGCTAACCTGGGGTTTCCACTGGATACGTCTCCGCTGCCCCACGGCATGGATCAGGTATTTCACCGCTGTCCGCCGTCCGGTAATTCACACCGGTTGCGTTTTGAGTGCACCACGGTTAAACGACTGTGACGTCACGGGACAGAGCAGTTCACACAATATTTATATAATCGCGCAAGAACGCAGTTAAAAGTATGTGTTATAAACGCAACAATAAACAGATAAACAGGTCAGTGTTCCTAACGAAGAAGAACAAGAAGGTTTGACTCTGGATTTGTTATAGCCACATTTTTTAGCAACAGCCAACAGAGAAGAGATAAAACTGCACCAGTAAAACATGAACTAAATCAAAGTTGCTGCAGTTTACAGTGAGTTACAGTACAAGAGGAATCAATATAGTGGATGTGAATTTGTTTTTACACATTATGAAGTTTTGGTGATGTATTTACTTGAAATATAATCTGAAGTGTTTTATTTTCAAAAGTAACCCGATATTTTATTGCGGAGTACGTGCTTAATTTCCTGTTTAGCTTCATTTGCTCTGTGCTGATTGATGCGTCGTGCTCCGGTGTCCGTCAGAAATAGAAGCCCTGCGTATATCTGGCGTAGGGCACCGGACTACCACATCTGGGAAGGAGCTGACGCACTGCAGCAGACCCGGTGGAAATTAACACATAGAAGAAAGTGGAAACCTATCAGCCGCGGTGACGTAACGCAGCAGAGCCGCATCAAGGGGAAATTGGGGGTAAGAGGGAGATGAGGAAAGGCGTTTATGAGACAGAAAATGGTGCTACATACGAGAGTTGACGTTCCCAATAGCGCACAGCAGCGCACCAGAGCATGTGTGGAACTCATGGATAGTGTGGCTATGGTGAGATAAAACAATAAAAAAAACAAAAAAAAAAACGGGGAACGCAGTGACATGTCCAGGAGGAAGAGGAAGTTGCTTGTGTGCAGACTGATTGAAGAGAAACTTGGAGGAATGACAAAATACAGTAAGAAATCCATTCAACTCTGACCCAGATAGCAAAATAATAATAATTTTGCCATCAAAAGCCTGGTCTCAGTGTTTTTTTTTTTTTTTTGTTGGTTTTGTTTTATATAGGGAGACAATGTTCAGATGTTAGAGTTGTCATTAAAGCAAAAAAAAAAAAAAAAAAAAACAAAAAAAAAAAAAATTGCTTTAAAGCCACTGACAGGGTTTTTTAGAAAAAGGCTTTTTTCTCAGCTTTTTGCTCTGAAACTGAAGATTTGTGTAAAACTTGCTCTATTCAACAGCTGATTACAAAAGAATGAGACGAGCCAGAAACAAATTATTTATTTTTTGATGAAAGTAGAGGCTTTAATCTTTTAGAATCTGGTGTCAGATTTCAGATCAGTCAAAATGCTCAAAAACGGCTGGCACTGAGGGGGGTAGAGTTTTGCTCCTGAACCTCAGAGCACAACATCTGCACACAGGACTGTAAGCTGTCGTTTGTGAGGCGTGAATGGTGTGATGTATGTGGATCCGATGACGGGGATGTCATTCCACAAGTTTGTTTGGTTTGGTAAGGTTTTCAATATCACTCTATTTCATTTATCTATATATAACTTTTTCAAGATCAGCTTTCAAACTTTTGAACTTGGACACTCATATACTGTATAGTTGTCAGCGATGTCGCCCAGTTGCATCTCAAGATCTGGTTGACTTACACCTGCAAATGCATTCATATTCAGGGATGGATCAACGTTCAGGGGAGTGACAGGGATGGTTTATGTGTTTCTTTCCTCTCTGAACTCACAAAATTGTTTCCCAAATGATGTTTGCATTGCGGTGATTGCAAATACTGAGAATTGATCACATTGGGAGCTTGTGAACTCTCTCAAAGAGGGGAAGTGACTCAGTGTATGTCACTGTAAATCTCTGGATAACACTGTCAACTTGCGCTCGATTGCTAAAACCTCATCCAGCATGTGCAGAGCTGTGCCTCCTGTCCCCTGAAGAGATGTGTTCAACGTGTTCAGGTGCGTTGTCATATTTACCATGAAGTGTAGCTTTCCCAGCCATGCTGGCTGTTCCAGCCCAGGAAAGTGTTCACCTCTTCCAGACACGCTGCAAAGCGTTTCAGCACTTCTTATCTGGACAGCCACCAGACTTTGTTATGCAGCAGGAGATCAGCGCTGTCCATCTCATCCAGTGACAAACGGAACTGAAGGTGATTTAAATCTTTTGCCATTATTTTTTTGAGAATCTGAATGACAATATTCATTACTTCTGTGCATTCCGGAGGAAAGGTTTGAGCTCACAGTGCTTCTTGGTGCAAGATGCAATGAAATGTCAGCAGCTTTCTATCCAGTTACTTTTTCAGTAAATGCTACTTTCAGTAGCCACTGACACCAGGTGGTTGGTGTTTATTTCTTTGGCTCTTAAACAGTCCAAGACAGCCTCACAAATGTCCCCCCCCCCCCATGTTTGGCCTTTAAGGGCTATAAGTACAATAATTTTTTCCTGTGTCCCGGCAGAGTATCGGCAGAACAGTGTTATTTGTTCTATGTCATTTTTGTCATTGGATTGATCACAGGTGATTGAGTATGCCAAAGTTGAATTGCTGTCTTTAATTTCCTGTCTGGCGATGTTTTTTTGCCATTTTTACAGTTCTATCTTTGACAGTTTTCACAGAGAGAGGTACACTCAAAAAAACAACTCTTTGAATGAACATAAAAAAATCATGGAAAGTATTTCCACATAATTAAATGGCTTTCTTTCAGCATTAAGCAATTTTGTTAGTCCAACTTGATGCACTTGACTTGGTTCAACACTATATGTTAGGGTTGATTTAACTTATTTTCTAGGTTTGGGACCTACTTAATTTAGATGTGTTGGATCAATTTAATTCATTAGGGTTGATTTAACTTGGTTCTTAGGGCTAGAACTGACTAAATATAATAGTATTAGATCCACTAATTTGACAGTAGTGAAATTACAAAACTATCTTAAGTTGATCCAACCCAAGTAAAATAAGTTAGCCCAACAGAAATGGTTAATGCTGAAAAAAAAGCCATTAAATCACATGGAAATACTTTCCATGATTTAATTAAGGTAATTTAAAGAATGCAATTCAAGTGTAAAAACTTAAAGGTTTGCAGTGAATAGTATCAACAAAGACTACAGACTGCTTGGTGTCATGGGTAGAAAGAAAAGACAAATAGTAGATATTGCCATAAAAATGTATTTTTTCAAAAGTGCAAAGTTTTACACCAACAGTTGCTTGCCACAGAACAAACATTTTTTTGTGCCAAGTGCCAAGAGAATGAATTATAGCACCTAGTGCTATGAAAGAAAAAAACATAACATGTAGATGCTGCCACAAAACTTTTTTCCTCCAAATAAACAATAATGCAACAGTTTTTGCACCTGTATGTGCTGTTGAACTTACTGAAACACAGGTTAACAGAAGAACATGTTCATACCACATTTAGGGGATTTACAGAATAAAACCAGTTCAAATGTAACTAAGAAAAATAAAAGTACTTAACCCCCACCTGAACCAAGCACATTGTCTCCAGTTTGGCATTACCCAAATCTAAAAGCTCATAACAGCAACAAAATTGTGACAAAAATATGAAAATGCAACAAAAAAGCAATGAAAAAGTGACAGAAATGTGTCAAAAACAGACTATTCCCATCACAAGTGATAGGAATGCAACAAAAAAAGGTTTAAAAAAGTTTTAAAAAGTGACAGACACAGCAACAACGCGAGGAAAAAGATTTGTTTTGATACATTTTGTAGCTTTCAAATGAGGCCTAAAGTCAGTGAACTCATGTCGAGAAGGTTTTAGAGCTAAAGACATTTGAGACCTACACATTTCTTCTGAAAAACTGAAGAGGTACCAAGAGCCCCCACAGTGGAGGCATCACAAGAGGTGTTACAGGAAACAAGGAAGGGGCAAATGAGAAGGTATCCAGGCGAGACTCACAGCAAAGCCACACAAGCCATCTATCCCAACTATTGTTCTGGCTAATGGATGTTCCCTGGGGAAAAAAACAGATGAACTGCTAAGCTCTTCCCAGAAGATGATGAAAGACTGTTGTGGAGAGGAGGGAACTGCAGGAGGAGAAGCTGACCAGTGCAGGACACCACGCTGTGAAATTGTGAAATAAGACCAAACCCAGGAGGCAGTGCACCATTTGAGAGGAGACTGAAGACAGCCAACCAGGGTTTCCATACCTCCAAAAACATACCGGCCCACAGTGGAGGCGCAGCGGCTCAGGACTAACACCTGGACACAATTTTGTTGTACAATGAAAAATAAAGCACTTATGTACTTACTTACATGATTACGAGAGACGGGGTGTGTCAATGTAGGATTACAAAATACAGTTTGAGCAATGATACACCGATCATGCCAGTTGGCCTAATACATTTTTCTTATGTGCAGGTATCAATTTGTAAGTTAAGTGATTTGTTTAGAAATGCAATGCAGTTGGCAAGTAGGTAGATTTCAAAGAGGTTTTTAAGACCTTATCTTTCCAAATTTTACAGCTGATTGGAACCCAGAGGAAACCCCATTCATACCAAATGATCAAAATCTCAGCAAACATAAAAGATAAACATACCGTGTATTTCTTAACCAACTTCTCCGGATCTTCATTCAAGTAGACACAAAGACCTTTGAGGACGCATTCTCATCTGACGTCAATGCTGTCCGTCTAAGTATTCAGATCAGAGAGGAAATGCAAAACAAAAAAAACAAATGTTAGGAAAACCATCCTCAACCTTCTAGCAGAGAAGGTTTTACAAAGTTTAGACAACTTTTAACTAGTTTCACAGGAAGTCACAACTTTGAAGCCATTTAGAGATTAAGAGGAGTAGTGAATACAGTGGTTCTCCAAAGGATTGTGAACCCGTCATGAATAGTCTGGCCTTTTCATAAAAGATTTGTACAATTTCAAACTGAAGCTTCTTTCCTGTAAATCTACCCTCTTCAGTTAAATTTATGAACGTGTACAGGAATTGATTTGAGCATGTCCTTTACTTTTATAACATTAGCCATTTCCACAATGGTCAGGCTTTCAGTTAAATCGTAACCCCTACTTTAACTAAGCACATGCTCTCCAGTTTGATTTGACCCAAATCTAAAAGCTTCATCAAAAAAAGTGGCAAAATAGCAACAAAAAAGAGACGTAAATGAGGATGAAAATGCAGCAAAACAGGCGACAAAGGAGCAACAAAAAAACGCAACAAAAAAGCGTCCAAAATTTATATGAAAAAGCAACAAAGACAAATGAGACAAGTGAAAATGAGAACGCAGCAAAAAGCATTAAAAGGCTACAAAAATGCAACAAAAACACCAATAATATGATGAAAAAGTGACGATATTGCGAGACAAAGTCTCAGATCAGTTTTTAAAGTCAATAAGGTTGTAAGCTCCAGTAGAGAAGCTTTTAGATTTGGGTAAAGCTGAACGAGAGATAATGTGCTCGGTGTAAGTGGGAGTTAAGAGGTTAAGTTTAAAAATATGACAGCAGTACAGGTTGAACAGTTTTGTTTTTTTCTATCGTTATCATACCTGGGTTATGGGTACCATGATGTTCTTGATTTTTCTCCCTTGAACACCACCTTTCTTGGCATACACCTTGAGCAGATTTGCAGAGTGAGCATCCAGCTCAGCATAGAACTTTGACTGCAGATGCGTTGTGATTCTCTTGAATTCGGAACTCACCTACAACAATAAAAAAAAAAAACAACAATGGTAAACTGCCTATTTTGAGATCAATGTTACATTTGATATGGCAGTACATCTTCTTACTCTTAAGGAGTTTTGCATTTCTCTAATGTAGCACTGTGTATTAAATTAGTATCAGTTTATTCCGTCAAACATTCATTCTTACCTCACGCACATGGAAGAGAGCCGGCCACCTTGTTTTGAAATCTGCAATCATGGGTGCCTCTCGTACTACCTCTTCCCTTCTGAGTGCGAAGGTCTTGTCCATCATCCTCGCCACCTTGTCGTCATTGTTTCTTTTCTGTATTTCTGACAGGAGGGCCACTCTTATCACTTCTAGGGTCTCTGCTGTTTCATCAGTTGGATAGGCTGGGCAATAATTTACTTCTGCTTTTTTTGGCCTCTTAACACCATAGGCAGGACTGACTTTGCCTTCAGGCTTTTGTTTTAGGGAATTCAACGTAACTTCAGGGCACCCAAGCCCCCTGAGCTTTGTTCTGTAGTTAGCGAGTTTATATTTCAAGCTTGCCTTCCAGCCGCCATATCCAGAGACAGAACCTGGCTCTTTCAAACATGGATGCTTTGATATAAGAGCTTCTGCCACGTCGTCAAACTCTGAGTCAGAGAGGTACACTTTGTACTGAATGATCTTTTCAGCTAAGCCATTAAGAATGGCAGATTTTAGTTTCACATCAGGATTGAACAAAGTTCCGGTTGCTTTGAAAGCAGCATTGGCCCTGTCCAGCTGTAGCTCAGCATCATAGGAGAACCTGGGAACCTGGAAGACCACTGGCCATGCAGTCGATCTTGAGGAGGTGGACTCGGGAGAAGATAGTATGTCTGTATTAAAAGAGCTACCAGATGAAACGGAGGAGTCATTTGGAGAGCAGGATGACGACGAAGCTAAGGAAGGAGGTGGTGCGGAGGGAGGGGGTGTGGAGCCACCAGGTTGGGCATATGAAATATAGACGACCTTAATGGTACCTTTGTCCTGGACATCCGATATTGACAGCAAGTTGCTGAATTCATTCCCAAATTCTGTATTCATGAATTGAAGCCTGAAAACCCCTTCTATTCCACCATGTCTCTTAATTTGCTGTGCGAGTTCATTGACAGACTCTGGAATCCCATCTGGAAGAATCAATCTCTGGGAATTGTTGTCTCCTAAATGGTAAATGGACTTGATTTTATATAGCGCTTTATCACCACACTGAAGCAGTCTCAAAGCGCTTTACATATCAGCTCATTCACCCAATCACTCTCACATTCACACACCAGTGGGACAGGACTGCCATGCAAGGCGCTAGTCGACCACTGGGAGCAACTTAGGGTTCAGTGTCTTGCCCAAGGACACTTCGACACATAGTCAGGTACTGGGATCGAACCCCCAACCTCTCGATCAGAAGACGACCCTCTACCACCTGAGCCATGGTCGCCTAGTATAATTCTGAGCTTCACCGGAGCAGCCATTACACAACAGACTGTGTAAAAAATATGGAAAAAGAATATTGTAAGTTTAAACAAGAGTACATCTGAATTTTAATAGCAATAAGTACAAAAGACTCATCAATTATGCATTATCGCTCATCAATCCCTCATCTGTTCTCTCTCCCTCTGAAGGTTACCGCACCTTATAAATGTATGTGTCTTTTTAACGTCACCATTCTGAGATGTCCCACAAAGTAATGTTGCCTATGACAGTGCTGTAGTCTCATATGTTTTAGTAGCTCAAATCTACCGGATAGAGATACGTTACACTCCTTACAGTTCCACATCTTCTCACCTAAAGAAATTCACTGTTTCAGGTCGACAAATTTTTCGAGCAGGCACTTATGCAGTTGAATGGCAGATACAGGCGTGGTCAGACAGGACACTCTTGCGGTCAGAAGTTGCTGTCATAAATTGAGAGAACAATTAATAATTTCAATTTTAATTTTAATATCAATTAATGCCCATGAAAAAAAGCATGTAATCACTGACAGACGTGGATCTACAGCTCACAGACAGACTAGGAATTGATCAATAAACAGACATAATGAGTTCAAAACATAACCTTTTAAAAATGATATTAGTGTTTTCATGTTAACAAGACAGAAAAATCTCATGTGTATCCGTATGCATTTCAAACGTAAATGAGCCATAAATAACATGATTATGATAAAAATGCTCTCGTGACTGATATTTCTAGCACCGTTTCTGAATGTTTTGTATCATTGTAATATGAAATGGCTTTTCTTGTACTTTGAGTCATGTTATCAAATATGATATTCCGTTTCCAAGAAATTAAGAGGAAATTTACTCATTATTGCATCTCATTTTTTATAGACAGACTTTTACACAGCAGATTAATTAATAATTAAGTTTCTTTACTCGTTTACATTTCCTTGAGCAAAGTCGAATTCCCTTTAAACGAAAAGTTATAGCTGACAGAATCTAACATATGAATTTTATTTTTGTATGCACTGTTCAGAGACAAAACAGTCCATGTCCACAATTTACTCATTGCCTGTGCTGTATTCGTTTAATGAATAGTACTTATCACTAATTGGCCTCTTTTTGCTTTTGTACAACTGTGTGGATTTCCCTTTACGTGTGTTTCGTAGACTAGAGCAACTTTGCCATTTGCCTAGACCACAGCATTTCGATTATTTTTGCTCCATCTAAATTTTGTTCAACATGGACATGCTATATCTCTATCATTTGCATTTTCTGAGTACTTTTTAGTCGGTGGGTTAGTTTTGCAGATACATTAACCCTCTGGGGTCTAAGACGTTTTTGCTGTTTTTTCATTGTGTTTGATTTTATCTTTATATATATATATATTATATTATATACATATCTTTATATTTCATATATGGAAATCCATAAACCTTGCATGTTTGGTATCATTTTTTTCAGGAGAACCTCCCAAATATGACTGAAGTATTTTCTTTAATACGGCATACTGTCTTACACAGTGGATCTAAAACCACTATGAAAACTAAAATTTGAGTGGGAAAAAGTTAGTTTTTTTTACTATAAAAGTCAAACATTTTTAACGAATTATTTTTATTGCTTGCAATCTATATAGCAAATCTAAACTATATATTTCAAAAACTTATAAACAGATTAATCAAAAAACACAGTTATATATAGCTATTTACAGTGAAATGGAAGCAATGTCTCAGGTGATTTTGTACAACTATTTACAAAAAAGTATGATTCACAAATACAGGGAAAGGCAAATTATTTCTGCCTCATTGTGTTGATATAAAACAATAAACTAATATACTAGACACTAATATCACTCACTACACACTAACTAAACAGTCAAATCACAGTAATAATCACTATTTTCTCAAATCTCTCAACTCACCCTCTCTTTCTGTCGCTTGAAAACAAAATTCCCGCTATATGTGGACATTATGATTGGACAATGGCCTTCTTACTGCACAACACTTTCGCTTTCGTTTTAGACGCGCTCTGCAGCGGTCTTCCCGCACGGACATCTCAAGAAAATGTCACAAAAAAAACACACGCACATTTTCCCTCATAACTCCACTTCTATTTGGCCTATCAACATGATTCAAAAACTGGTTTGTAGTTTGACATCCGCACTTTCGACACGGAGATCTAAGGACGCGCAAAGCGGCTTAACAATCGCCCAAGCCGCTAATGTTGCTAACTAGCCGGCTAGCGGCTAGTTAGCAACATTAGCGGCTTGTAAGCACTGCAGACCCAACACTGAGGCACAAAAAGACAACATTTAGCTGTGGTTAAATCTAGCACTGGTTCTGATTTAGGTAGAGATCTGTAAGTAAAACCGCTCTATGAGGAATATTGTATTTCCATGGAAGAATTCACCAGTGTGTTGCTCTTAGCGCTCACCTGAGAGGAGTGTCCCGTAGGTGCGCTGCGCCGCACACCAAGTGGTATCAGTTACTTTTATCGAGACCACATTTATGAGTACGAGTATGAGTACAAGCGTGTGGTATCGGGCGCATCAAGAAACGCACGCATGAAGCCCAAAGCAAACGTCAGCGGAGAATACAGAAGAAAACAATCGTTAGCATTATTAGCAGATAACTCGGCCCAAGAATTATCGTGCATCCGTGACAATTTAAATGTATGTTTTGCGTCGTCCCGCAAAATAAAATCAAGTTTTTAGGCCAGATTTTAAAGTAAGCGTAAGTAAGATTTACCTGCTTGCACTAGAGCAAAGGCCCGTTTCCTGCAGGTGTTGCTGTAAGCAGCGCGATGAGAGGGTGCACCCTCCAGTGCAAAGCACATCTGATAAACTTCAGTAGCTTCTCGATCACTCGCACAGATGCGCCTTTTTTTTTTAAATTGTACTGTCAGTGGACAAAACAGAGACAAAATAAAATAAACACAAAATTAAAAAAAAAAAAAAAAAAAAAAAACACTTTAGCCTCAGTCTAGATCCTTGTCAGACGGTCGACTGTTAATATTTTTAAAAACAAACTATAATTTTGACTAAATATCGCTGAAAATGATGGACTACTGCTATTTCTGCATAGTATTTCGTTTGCATTAAGATGGATGACAATAGATTTCTACTTACCAATTCCATGTGCACAGCAAAGGAGGTCGTCTTCCCATGTTTCCTTGTAAAGTATCGCGAGAGCAGGGTCTTCTCGTTCAATATGCGCTTTGCTTTTCCCGTCCACCATAAGGATGCAATTGCCTCACTTTATGCCAACATGAATGAATCTAATAAATTCAATTAGTTGTCAGATTTCATGCATTCATCATGATTTTATCATGTTCATCTTGGAAACATAAAATTCTAGCTTTAATTATACATGTTACACTTTAGTAAATGTAACAGCCCACCAGTTTGCCTTTTTTGAGTGTATGTCTGATTTTCAGCACAAATTCACTTTTGTTTTTGTCCAAATATAGATGTTCTGAAATCTTAATAAATGATTATTTAATGTATTCTCCATCTGTGAATGGCTTTCTGTGCAGCCACAAGACTAACGTATGGAGTTGAATTTGCAGACTTAATCCACTTGGTGATTTTTGCTCGCATCAGCTTTTCGCATCAATTCCGAAACTGCCTTTTTTCGCTTCTCACCCTCGGGATATTTTTCAGCAAAGACTGAGGGGCGGATTCACAACGATCTGAAATGAAAGGTGGTTATCCAGTTGCTTCCCTAAATCTTTTAGTGACACAGTTTCTTCACCTGCTGTGCGGAATTCACTAAGATTCCAGCAATGATTAGTGCATGAGCAGAACTGGCGCAAACCGCCCTTATTTAAATGAGCATTTTGCTCATTTAATATGGAGACGTCAGTGCGCTCAAGCACACAGAAAGTTAAATTTAAGGCAAATGGAATTCTCTGTCTGCTGCACAGACACTGAATGCTATAAAAAAAAACTAAATAAATAAACAACCACTTTAAAACCTAATAATATGTTTTTCCCCTCATTTAATGTGGGTGCTGCGTCCGGTCCTGTAACTTTGCTCTGATCAGTGCATGCAAAATAGGCAGATTAGGACAGAAACCGTCCTATTGATCTGAGTTAATACAGCAACACAGTCTGTCAATCAGACTGACCATCATCCAGCGCAGGTCTGAGCAGTGCTGTGTAACGCACACTCATATGTCACCATCAGTGATCATGCTTAAATGGAGAGAAAGACACGTTATCGATCTGTTACAAGGCAAAAGGTTGTGTCATGGCAAGCTTAGGACAAAGTCACTGGGAGCAATTCAGGTTTAAAAAAAATAAGTCCATTTATTTTCTGCTTTCAGTCCAGACAGCATATCTTCTTTAAACAACAGGAAAAACAAGGAGAGAATCATCAAAAACAAATACTCCATCAAGGGGTTCAATTCAGACCTGCTCGGACATTTCCCTGTCCATGTGTGCTGCAGGAGCCATCTTGGCTTGTTCTTCCTCCTCACCTTCACTTCCTGCTTTTATAGGCCCGAGGCTCCGCCTCCTCAATCAATGCCTCTCATTTCTTTAACCAAAACTGAACCCTTCATAATTGTAATAAAACAAGAATTTTACAAAATATATTAAACACAATTTCTTACTTGCAAAACAAATTAAATACATGTTTGAAATCTACATTTAACAAATATTCAACATTTTAGTTGTGAGGGAGCTTTTGCTTCCTAACACGATCCATGGTCATATCCATATATTCATCACGCACACACACACACGCACACACACACACTCGCACACACACACGCACGCATGCACGCACGCACGCACGCACGCACACACACACACACACACACATCTGGAGCCTTTTTCCATCTCTGCTGTGTTTTCTGTCTATTTTCCATGCTAAAACAATCACCGCAAACATTTCCAGATTTCATGAATAGCATTGCGTCCCCTGCAATAATTTATTTGCATTTCTTCCTTCCATATCCGCCTACTATGCATATTCATCAGAGGGAAATGCGCTAAATGGAATGAGGGCTCATTCTGACACGCTGAAGACGCGCAGTCCTGATTCTCTGGGCTTTGTTCTCCTTATTAGTGCGTGGAGTGACCTTTACACAGGTTTTAATACACCTAAACCTTTTGTGTATCCGCCCCTGAGTGTTTATTCTCGAAATGTCTTGCAACATTTGACTTTTTGTTATTAGCCAACTTCTCACCACATGTTTAGCAGAATGGTAAACCAGTCTCATCAGCCTTGAAAGGAAGTGAATCTGCATTCACATAAAAAAAAAAAATTTCTTCAGAAACTTTTCTTTTGTGGGATTTATCCATCATTTACCTACCAGTGGTCAAAAAGCTTAATAAATCATGCTGCTGGTGTAGGTGTTAGTAAGTCCGGGCTGCCAGATATGTGACAGATGTCGCACATTGGCGGCTGTGACGCATATTTTGAAGGAAAAAATATTAAAAACAATTTATTTTAATGTTACAAGATAATCTACAAATTATAATAAAACTAGTACAGTACCCGTTGGAAGTATGTATACATATAGTGGGAGCATAAGTAGAAATGTCAATTATGACCAAATTAGTATGTGTTTGAAGGTTGATGTACGAAGAGGTGTACATATTCTGTACTCTGTAGTGGTATAAAGGGGTTTATTTGCGGCTGCAAAGTAAAATAGTGTGTGATTTCCCAGGTTTAATTCTATGGGACATGTGCATGATAAATATGTTTGTTATTTTTTTTTACTCATTTTTATATTTTGTTCATTTGGTGAATTTTTCTTTAATGTATTTTTTTTTTTTGTTTTTGTTTTGATTCATTATGTGTATTTTTCTATCTTTCTGTTGTGTTTTTGTGCATTTTTTTTGTATAATTAGTGTTTTTTGTTGTCATTGTAGTGTGATTCTGGAGTCATTTTAAGTATTTTTGTCTCTTTTTTTGTGTAGTTTTGTGCATCTCTGTTGTCATTCTAGTGCATTTTTTGTATAAATATTTTGTTTTGTATATTTTGAGTCATTTTCATATTTCTGTTGTCGTTTGGTGTATTTTTCTGCACTGTAAACCCAGATTTTGTTTCTAATTAAACTTACGAGTGATCATTACTTATTCTTTTATGTTTAGTAAAAACCTGCTATCATTACTAAACAACATTAGTTGTTTGTACTATTTAGCTGAAAGATTCATTGCACTAATCAGGTTTAGCAGAGATAACTTGGTATGTTTACTTTCATAAGAAAGGGGAGGGGGCTAATTCAAAAACCTGTCTGGTCACGTGACAAGACCAGCGTCTGGTAACGTGCGTCCAAGGGGCTCTACACCTAGCGGGATGAGCACAGGCATCGGCAGCAGACGGCACCCTGACCAGAAAGAAACCTTACTCCAAGTGGAATGGTTAGTATGTAAAATAACTATTGTAGACTAGTTATAGTTATCTTTGTGGGATAATTTGTTGACGCAGCTTTTTTTCTGTCTAATGTTACTGTTTGAACCTGTGCATGTCGTGAATACGTGCTTATTGCTAACACTAAAGTTAGCTAATGTCCACTCAAAAGTGTCAGCTGAAGTTAGCTTAGTGTTATCAGTCTCCTCACATACCGGCGAGTTTGCTCGACTGTATCACAGTGTTTCCCACACATAGATTCGACATAACTCCGAACGCCACAGAAAATAATAAGTACAGGAAATGACAATAAGTAGTCAAATAGAAATAGTTTGTGACAGTTCATATGGTTAATCATTTGTTTTAGAAGTGTTTAGATTTTTTTTATTTTTTTTTTAAAGTTAGAACCGAAGGTGAAGTATCCCCTCTGCCTGCAGCAGGTGCAGGTGAGAGGAGACGGGCGGGAGGAGAAGCGGTTAGAATATGCTAAACACGGAGTTTCAACTTGACTTTTGCGGGTAAAAGAAAAAGTTTTCCAGTCAGTATTGATCCCCTGGTACCGCCAGGACTTTATACAGCTAACCTAGGACGGTTTTGGTGAGTTTTCTTGTAGTTATATCTTATTTTCGGAATTGTGACGAGTTAACAGCATACTGTAACGGGCTAATTAAGACTCAAACTCCATCTGTAAAACAGGAAAAAACTTGATTACTCGAAATAACTACTTTGACCCCTTGTATTTTATTTTACTGTCATTATAAGCCTGTATTTTGCGTTAATCGCCTGTTTTTGCACTTGTGAAGTTCAACATGAAAGCTGTCGCCTCGTTAAGTTGACCAGTGTTAGAGATTTTATTTTTTATTTTTTATTTGACAATTTTATATGAATGCACTGTATTTTTCAGGTGTTCATGGAGTTCAGCAGGATTGTGAGCAAGAACCTCAAGCAGGAATTCTATGAGAGCATCGATCGGCACAGTCCTCGTCTCCTCGAGTTAATTCAATCCAAGAGAGGGAATGTTGGACAGTTGTTGACACAGATTTCACTACAGACCAATGTAGGTCCATACACATTATGTACTTGGCATAGTTTTTCACAGGTTTTGTAAAAACATCATATCACAATGCTACTCTATTAGTTGTATAATTCATTCCAAACATTGCTTGGTTTGTTTAAGCTTTCTTATAGATATTTATTTGTTTTTCATTTTAGCTATCTAACTTGTGGTACTGTGTTTAATTCCCAAAAGACTACAGAGCCAACTGCGATCCGGACACAGGTGCTCAGAGGGCTTCCTATCATCCTTGGGGACAGCTCCACAAACTTCTTCAAAGTAGGCTTTGTGAGTAAGCTCTTGCTTTCTTATAATTTTCACCATTATTTATTTTTCACCATGGCACTCATATTGATTAAAGTTGTTTTTCAAATGAGAAATCTAATGTAATGATTGTGCTCTTCTGGTATTCTTTATTAAGGAATCTGATGATGATGATGATTCTTTTCGTGACCTTGACATTGGGATACTTCTCATTGAGCGTGAAGGTGCTGTGCTCACATCTTCCCAGCATCTCAGTCCAGCCTCGTTGAAAATCATCATTGAGGGAGAAGTCGTGATGGATAACATTCAAGATCTGCCAAAAGCAATGTGCATTCTGTTTGGACTCACATATGCACTCCATCTTAACTACCCCAAGACTATGAAGCTCACATTTCAGTTCATCCAACAGGTATTGCTCTCATTAGGCCACACTGACCTAAAGCCAAAGCTACAGACTTTGAAAAATCAGCTTGCAATGTAAAGAGATGTCAAGTCTACTGTAAGAAGCTGTTGACAATTTTTTTACTTTCTGACCTGTGGGGCAAACCTTTTTTATTTTCTGTAAAACAAACGAACAGACACACACACACACACAACAGACACATTCAACACCCATACACAATACACACAAACAGCACAGACACGTACAACACGCACAACACAGACACGGACAACACACACAACACAGACACGGACAACACGCACAACACAGACACGGACAACACGCACAACACAGACACGGACAACATGTACAACACACACAACACAGACACGGACAACACCCACACACACATACAACGCCTACACACATAATTGTTTAAATGATTTGAAATGACCTTTTGCAGATTAATCATTTCAGGTTGTACATGTTGATGCTGACCTGATAAGTTTGTCACAAAAAGATTGGCTGTGTTTTGCCATTTGTCTTAAGAATAAAATGCATTGGAGCATTTAGAGGTGTTTGTTTTTTTCCATCCAATTTAATTGAAGCAATGTTTTATACCATATTTTAAAAAATATTAAGTATAAAGTTAATAAATGATGAGTAGCAATAACAAGTCATAATAGCTAGTTTTATCTAATTTTTGGGTACACACTACTAATAAATATAAATACTAAACTTGAGGTTCCATGTTAATACAGATCGACATGTTTAGTTTCAGCTTGTGTAAAAACTAAAGTGGTATAGGGCAACGGATTTCCACGCAATTTGCGAGTAAAGTCAACTAATTTGGGTTAAGAGTGTGTAATATATGTCATTTTGTGCATTTTTGTAGCCTTTTTGTATATATTTGTGCATTTCTGTTGTTGTTTTGTGTACTTTCTGTATAAATATGTTTAGTTTTATTTGTTTTACATCATTATGTGTATTTTTGTATCTTTCAGTTGTGCTTTTGTGCTTTTTTTGTATAATTATTGTTTTTTGTTGGCATTGTAGTGTGATTCTGGAGTCATTTTGTGTTTTTGGCATTTCAGTTGTCATTTGTGTAATTTTTGTAGCGGGGTGTATCCATTCTAAATTCAAGCTGCAGTAATCAGCGTAACATGTAAACACTTAGATCTGACTCAGAGCGTAATACTACAGTCACTACCACTCTATGGACAGGTGTCGTGACACAGACTGTAACCAGACTAAATAGTGGTCCGTTATACACTTACACACTCACATACCTGCCTGCATGTCACAGAGACGGTGATCAATAGTGTAGCGCACCTGATCAACGTGTGTGTGTGTGTGTGAGACTCTCTACCTGGGACTCTAATCTCCTCCGTTGGTTCTCTCTCAAACACGCTGCGGATAAATGTGCAGTCTGTTACAGTCTGTGTCGCACCACCCGTCCATAGGGTGGTAGTGACTGTAGTGTTACGCTCTGAGTCAGAAGTGTTTACATGTTATGTAGACGGTGCTACATAGTGAAGGTCACATGATTACGGGCAGCTTCACTCACGTCACACCTGCCACTACACCTAACTACTGAAAATAGATGAGTTTAGTGAAAGTTAGGCAGGTACACGTGGATGGACTGGTGCGCATACATTTAGAATGGATTCCCCCCGCCACAAAGACACACATACACACCAAACGCCAACAAAAATATGAAAATGACTCAAAATACACAAAACTAAATATGTATACAAAAAATACACAAAAGACAAAAAACTACACTCAAAGATACAAAATGACTCCAGAATCACACTATAAATACAACAAAAATGATGTAAAACAAAAACTGAACAATATTTATACAGGAAGTACACAAAATGACAACAGAAATCCACAAAAATATACAAAAAGGCTCCAAAAACACACAAAATGACTTCAAAAAACATATTTTACAGAAAAATACACCAAACTACAACAAAAATATGAAAATAACTCAATATACACAAAACTAAATATTTATACAAAAAACATACACTAAAACTACACCCAAAAAAAAAACAAAAAACAATAATACACAAAATGACTCCAGAATCACACTATGGTAACAAAAAAACAATAATTATACAAAACATGCACAAAAAGACTACAGAAAGATACAAAAATACACTTAATGACTCCAAAAAAACATGCATTACAGAAAAATTCACCAAACAAAAAAATATATAAAAATGAGTAAAAAATAACACATTAGTCATAGAATTAAACCAGGGAAATTTCATAAGCTATTTTACCTTGCACCTACAAATATACCCCTTTATAACACGACAGTACAGAAAATGTTATTTTTATTATGCCCATAATTGACAACTTTACTTAAACATCCACTATATGAATACATACTTCCAAAGGGCACTGTACTAGTTGTAATTAAATACTCATTATTTAATTCCAAAGTCACAGGGAGCTACAAAAGAAGGATGAAACACATGTGGCTCTGGTGCCGCAGGTTGCCGATCCCTGGCCTAGAGAAAGGTAAGGTAGGGGCGTCCTGTGACCCGGCTTATTCCGATCTCATCCAGCTGAGCTCAGACTGAATGGGTGACATCATCCTGTGTGGACTCACTCACCTGCAGAGGGAATAAGAAGGGTCTGGTGCAGTGTGGATTCAGCACACCAAATCAGGGACCAGGACGGCCAAACTCTCCAACATGGAAACTGTCTTTTGGAGCAGGCGATATGTCCTCTGATGGAGAAAAAGCTAAAAGAACAAAGGATGTCTGCTTCTGTGTGTTGCAAATAAACAGACTATCAGGAACCAAAACAGTTGAAGCAAGGTAACTCTTCACTTCACTCATGAAATTATACAAAGCAGCGTCACGCACAGAAGACACTAGAACAGAAATCAGAATACAAATGTAAACAAATTTCAAAGAAAGAATTTCATCTGCGATGCAAAATATAGAACGATATGAACTTTCGTGTCTTGAAAATGTAAAATAAATGTGATGCAACTGAAATGCAAATTATATCTGTTTTGTATGAAATGCAAAAACATTTGGTTTAGAGAACAATAATTGCAGAACTGCAGCATGTTTGTCTTCAGTTACTGATCTGACCACAGGTTGCTCTTTCACTGAAGGTAGGATGCATGTTCTCTTATAAAAAAAATCATTCTTAGTCTTGAATGGGAAAAAAAAAAAAAAAAAACTTTTTGTGTTTCTAAACAATTTTAAAATGTAAAAAATAATGTTGTGCCAATGTTATCAATTATATTTAGCAGCAGCTTTTAACTGTTTAAATTAATGTTAACTATTAATGTTATAAACGTATATATATATATATATATATATATATATATATATATATATATATATATATATATATATATATATATATATATACGTTTTTACAATAAAAGCATTGTTAATGAATTTGGCACTTCAAGTTCCCTAAGAAAAGAAAATGATTTCATGCCATATATACGTATATAAAAATAGAAATGAAGCTCATTCTTTGCTGTTTACCTATCACCAAAGAGAGGTGGACTGCCCCAGTGCACAGCAGTGGAAGCATTTTTAGTGATAATGGCCTTGTTCAAGGCCACACATTGGTTGTAATCTGGGTGTGGGAGAGAGTTGGCCTAACCTACTCCCTCTCCCTCCTCTTTAACTGTTATGTCACCACAATAGTGGATTTTCTTTGTACTTTAGATATCAACTAATATATATATTTGCCGTGCAAATCTCTATAACCTGCTGCTCTATTTGAATATGATTTTGTGATTTTAATCAACCATTCTTTCTCAGTGTGTTAGCAGAGTCATCCCAAACATGGAAGGAAAAGTACAACTCCTTGTTATTGTAATAGGTGAGTATACGATCAGCAAACTTTGTTACATTAACTACAGCTTTGTTCATGTGGTTTGACGCATTTTGGATTTGGATTTTTGTTGGAAGGGGGTCACATACTTAGCAATCATTAAAGGGTACCTGTAGTGAAAAATGTATACAACAAAAAATGTGTTTAATGCATTACCAATAAAGAAAATATGTGCACTTTTACATATATATATATATATATCTGAACTTTGTTCAAACAGAAACATTTTAGGTGTGTATACCGTGCCGATATTATGGAGCCAACTTCTGGATAACTGTGACGCAAAATAATTGTTTCTGTGGGTTTTTTCTCTTGTTGTTGTAGAACACTGTTGCCTAGCAACAGTTAACCGGAATCAACAAACATGCGTCATGTCCGGACCAAAATGGCGGCTCTCCATAGTTTATGCCCCATGTTCATGCTGCTTGGAACATAAATCAGGCATTGAAGCCTTGGGGTCAATGTGAAAGAGATGCCTTGACAACTGTACAGCTAATAATATAGTGTATGGTCTACCACTTCACATCAAAAGCATAGATCTATGATATAAAAGTGGACTTGACTAGTGAATGCCTTAAAACTTGAACTGAGTGTCTCTTTTTGTGTGAAATGTCTGAAAAGCTTTTTCCAAGTACACTTATAAAAACAACAACCACGTCATCTGGTACATCAAGTTTAATGGATAGTTTTTATTCATGAAATTACATTTAAATGTTAAACAATTTTAAGTCAAGTAGTTTTAGCAGAATTTACAACAAAACAAAAATTGTACCATAATCTCATTCCAATGAGTTTGAAGGGTAAATATGGGGTTGAAGGGTAAATCGCTTCTTCTGATACACTGAACAACATGCTGGCTGAACATTACAAAATTGGGGAAATAATTTCCATCTAAACCAAATTGATTTGTAAAACATTTTTGTTTATAAGAAACTACGTACATAAGCATTTTTACACTCTCGGAACGTTAAATTCTCGCGCTTGTGTTCAAAGGTCAAGGGGGATAAACTCGCCTTTGCTGACAGCGAGTCTGACAGAGATTTAGATTATTTTACCAGTTGGA
The DNA here is from genome assembly GCF_900634775.1 of Gouania willdenowi. Classification (NCBI taxonomy): domain Eukaryota; kingdom Metazoa; phylum Chordata; class Actinopteri; order Blenniiformes; family Gobiesocidae; genus Gouania; species Gouania willdenowi. The sequence goes on from NC_041059.1 coordinate 35,933,248, forward strand.
GCGTTGATTCCTAGAGAGATGTTTTGCCTAAACGTGGTATCGTTCTCCGAGGCAGAGAGACCGAGTTAGCTGCTAAAGCTAATGCTGCACACGAGTTGAAAATTCTGTTTTTTTCTGACTTTTCAAACCGGTTCACTTATCAACCTTTCTATCTTGTGCACTTCCTTCAAATTTGTAAATTCAATAAAAAAAATAGCTTAATAAAAATAATCATGGACCTAATTAATGAATGGTGTACCTCGTAAATTTACCTTTTCAAAGTGAGAACACATACTGTCCTTTTCACACTCGGAAAACTTGCTTGTTCCACTACCACCTGACCGTGGCTCAGGTGGTAGTGGGTCGTCTTCTGATCGAGAGGTTGGGGGTTCGATCCCAGTACCTGACTATGTGTCGAAGTGTCCTTGGGCAAGACACTGAACCCTAAGTTGCTCCCAGTGGTTGACTAGCGCCTTCCATGGCAGTCCTGTCCCACTGGTGTGTGAATGTGAGAGTGATTGGGTGAATGAGCTGATATGTAAAACGCTTTGAGACTGCTTCATTGTGGGGATAAAGAACTATATAAAATCAAGTCCATTTAATAATGATACATTTTATTTATAAGTGCTTTTCAAAAACTCTAAAACACTTTACAGTTGTTTAAACAACTACACAACTCAGAAAAAGAATTAACACCAATAATGTAAATATAGAAAATACATATTAATCAAAAGGTAAAAGCTTGGGAGAAGGAGTGTGGAAGCAGAGGAGGTCTCTCGCTTTGATACTGTTTCTCACATTGGTTTTACAGAAGTGCTTGGCAACGTGCATCAATCCCGAGTAGAGTCCGGATTCCACCCGCTGGAGACCCAGGTCGTCTCTGTTTTCATTCACCAGTAGTGAAAGAGAGGGTACTTCCCTTTCTTCAATACTGCTGCTGAGCTGCTCACATTGGTTTTTAAAAGTGCTCGGATCGGCCGAACGTGGCATCAGCGGAAAACCCTGGTCACCTCCTCGATATTAATAATATAAACACTATTAAAAGACTAACGATCTCTGAAATAACATCACAAACAGTGTTAAGTTGGAAATATCAACAGAGTGAACAAGCTTATGTTTATGTTTTTATGCCACGCGACATATGATCCCCCAGGTCGGGCCAACATGATGCATGAGTTTTATTTTTCATGCATCATTTATATGATTTAGGTCAGCTGGATTTATTAGGGTGATAAAGAAGGGGGTCATGACTTAGACTTTTTAAACTTGTATGCTATGAGTGTGTTACTTAATTCCATCCATAGAAGAGTAACAACTACTTTAAAATTACATGATTTAGTCGCACTAAATTAAGGTTTCTCCATGCATCTAAATTTGTTTCAATTATCCTTACAAATAGAGTTGGCCTGAACCATGTAAATTATGGCTAAATAACCAACTACATCATGTTGAACTGCCACATCTACTTGTAGCACACTTACAAATCAGTTTCCTGTTAAATCACTTTGGATGGAAATTATTTCAGCAACTTTTTTGTTTCTTTTTTCTCTCTCTCTTTTTTTGTTTGGCAGACTTGGTGCATCAAAGCTGTTCAGTCCTTTCTTGTTGAAAGTCTGACTTATGGTTCATATACTGTAGATAGTGACATAGAAGTACAGGTAGACATAAATTTTGATGGTGGTCCTTTTTCCTTCTGTTTGTCGTGACTGACATTGCCTGTTGCTTGTCCCTTGGGATATCTCCTATTTGCTGGGTTAACGTGTTTTATTTGTGAGGTCCTTATAACATGTCTTATGGGAGGTAACATTTTTTCTCATAGCAGTTCATCAGCGGACAAAACACTTATGCAATCATTTAATGGAGATAACTATTTCCCCGTATGAACATCGAACATCAGTTGATGCAATTTGTTTCTCTAGTGAAGGCAAAAAAGGGTGAAGCACATGGTTTGTGTATCTGTTGGTTTGCTCCCCAGCAGACAAAAGAAGCAAAGTTCAAAGTCTACAGTTATTGTTAGATGAAGACTTTGACATGTTGGTTAATATATGGACCCAAAGCTACGCTATGGCTGTTTTGGGTAAATTTTCCTGTTCGATCCCGTTAGATCTCGGAAGCTAAGCAGGTCTGGGTCTGTTTAGTAGGTGGATGGGAGACCACTGAGAATTCCAGGTGCCACAGTGGGGTGGCAGTCACTCCAGTGATATCTGCCATTGTGTCCATGGGCAAGGCACTTTACCCACATTGCTTAGTATGAATGTAGTGTGTGAGTGAGTGTTGGTGGTGGTCGGAGGGGCCAATGGCGCAATTTGGCAGCCTTGCTTCCGTCAGTCTGCCCCAGGGCAGCTGCGGCTACAACACGCACACACACACACACACACACACACACACAGTCACATTAAGGAAGGTTGCGGTCATTACATGGGGTGGACTAAATAATGAATAAAGGATTGTTTTATCCAGTTCTTCTTCCTTGTTATTATCACATTATATAAAAGTTTAGAAATAGCAGGAATTAGTGCTGGTCTTGAACGGTCTTGAGGGAAATCCCGAGTCCGGACAGCCCGAGTCCAAGACAAGACCGAGACCTTTAGAACCGAGACCGGTCTCGCCTACTACAACACTACATTTTACAATTACCCATTAATTGTTTTGGACTGTGATGGACTGGCACCCTGTCCAGGGTGTGCCACTGCCTAATGACGAATATAAACTGGTGATAGGCACCATCAGACCCCCGTGACCCTGAAAAAAAGGAGTAAACAGGTCAGAAACTGGATGGATGGATGACCAACCGAAGGGTTGGGGGTTTGAATTCCAATCTGTCCAAGTCATTTTTGTTGTGTCCTTGGGCAAGGCATTTTATCTACAATGCCACGTATGAATGGGTATGAATTGTACAGGAATCTTGGTGGTGGTCTGAGGGGTCGTAGGCACAAAATGGCAGCCATGCTTCAGTCAGTATGTCACTATGTAAAACGAATGACAGAAAAATCTGCATATTATAGTAGTGGGATACATACGTGCAAAATATGTAACTAATATCTTTTTATCATTTCAGAACTTTGCTTTCTGCCTGCCTGTGATCCACATGAATACATCATTGTTGAAAAACCATTCACCTGGACTGAAGCTCAGAACTACTGCAGGGCAAACCACAATGACCTGGCCACCATTGAAAACTCAGAAGAGTATAATAAGGTTATCGAGGTTTCGCGTAAATATTACAATGGTCATATCTGGATTGGACTGCGTCACTATCCTTCAAAGTGGAAGTGGTCAATGGAAAATGAATTTAAAGATGGAACAGATTTCAGAAATTGGGCAAATACTGAACCCAGTGACTCCACAGAGGGGAGGGAGAACTGTGTGGTAACAAATAATGGTCTTTGGTTTGATACCACCTGTGGTTCAGCATTTGGTTTTTTCTGCTTCACAGGTAAGAAAGTAAATTCAAAGTGTGAGAGTGAGTTTGATGTGGTTTATGTTTGTCCAGCTCATGTAGCTTTTTGACCCTGTGTGTTGTCAGTAACTGAAGGTGAGTCTTCCTCCCTTTTTATTCTGATTAGCCCTTCAGGCGTAAAGGTGTACAGTGCCATTGTTAGTCTGTCTGTGACAAAATGGCTGCAGAGGCAAATACGCAAATTTTCACTTTCAGTCAAATCCACTGTTTGACTTGTCGTGGTTTCCCCAGGTGGAGATGTGAACGATGAAAAAGATGTAGTGTGGAAAAAAGGGATCGTAGAAACTGGCTTGCATAATAACACAAAGTTTATTAACACAAGCAGAATCAAAAGAACAGGGCTGAGGCAGAAGCCCTGTGAGAGCAGCCGGGGTCAAATTTACTCTGAAGCAAGAACAGGAGAGAAAAGCTTATATCTTTCACAAAGTTCTCAGATGTCACATGATTACTTAACGACCCTTCTCTCGGGACACAAAGGAAAGGAAGCAACATTTGTCCCTTAAGGTGATTACAATTTCTTTGATCTCATTTTGAGGGGGAAACAAACAGCTGGTATTCTTCCAACATCCTGAGTGACCTTTGGGGGTGATAAAATCCCCTGGGCTCCGCATGGGATCGGAGCCCAGAGTTTGAAAACTTAGCAAGTAAACATTGATTGATTGTTTAATGTGACAAAGAGGTGAGAACAGGAACGAACCTGTTCTTTGATCCTACTGTTCCTTTGCTTGGCCAGGAAGGGGAAAGGGTCTCCCCTTGGTCCACATTTACACTTCACAGAGAGAGACAACCTTCTGTCTCCCATGCTGAGGCTAGTATAGTATTTCAGCCAAAGTATAATTTAGATGATTTAATTCCTATCACATGTGAAACAGTCAATACACCTCATTCCCCCCTTTTCGAGGCACCAAGTCTCGAAAAAACAAAGATAACAAAGTTTAGCTTTAATCATACTGTAAAATTTCCAAATGTGAAAAGGATCCTTTCAAATATCATCCTCTGCCAATTTTAATAAATCTCTAACCAATCAAAAATGAGAAAACTAGTATTATTTAATTAATGCCTTATTTTATCTTATATTTATCAGTCTTTAACTCCAAGTCTATAGACTTACTTAACTGTAATTTAGTTGATTTGTTATTACTTGAAAAGAAAAACATAAATATCTAAATGTCTACGTGCATCTACATTAAGTACACACATTGAGAACCTCAGAAACAAACTAAAAGGTTGCCCACTGTGAGGTCTGGTCGACCCATCGCACCTCATAGTAAGCCTTTCCTTGCCTAAGCCCCACTGGCCCTTCAAATAAAAACCGGAAAAAAAATCACAATACCTGAGGTCCCAACATAAGCACTTTAAACTATCTAGCTAAATCTAAAATGTGTATTCGTTAAAATACCTAGTCTAAAGTAGAAATCATTAATGAGGTAGAATACATTGTAATAAACATATTCCAATACAATAAACATCACAAACATGTAGGACACATATGAAAACATTGGACAATTGTTGTTGTTGATATTCCTTTGGCAGCATCAACTTATCGTTCAGTATCACAGTTCATGACGGCTTCGTTGTGGATTGCCATCCATGTTTTTGTCCTTCAGTGTCCATAACTGGAGTGTCCATGTTTGAGGTGTCCATGTTCATATAGGCAGGTAGAATCATCTAGCCCCATCACTCCCACACTTGTTCTGGAAGGTAAAAAACATCTGACCAGTATCTTGCACAAACATTAAACACCACATGTTAGCTAAATTCTAATTTTTCTTTGTTGTTTTTTTTTTTTTTTCCTCTATCTTTTTTGATTAATGTTTAACACTCAATGCCTAATTAATGCATTATTAATACGTGATTCCATTTTTCCTTTCCGTTCCCCCCTTTAACCAAGAAACCACTTGGTTAAAATATCGTTCAGGGAATGGTGTAATCAATCAAAATGGATAAGTCTCCACTATCTCATCAACCACTACTGTCACCTCCTCATCTGTATCATAGCTTTAGGAGAGGTCAGTACCAATGTACAACAACAGAAAATCACACAAAGTGATAAAATAGCAGCTCCCAGAACCTACAATATCTTCATAATATTCAAGAATATACAAAAACTGTCATTCCACTAGCGAAGAACAACTGTAGTGATGTGAACTTTTGCATGTGAACAGGCGATCAGCTATTTCCACCAAATTATCAGAATTGTGTTTGCTTTGTAAGAACCCACAGCCATGTCACCAATCGTGATTGGCAATATGCCAGCAAAGGTTCAGGTATTAATCGTAAATTGAATTCCACGTGCTTGGAGTTGGAATTTTCACTAAACCGGACCCTTTATCCCAGTAATTTTTCTAATGGAGTGAGTTATTTGCCAATACCACATATTTCTGCTTATCCATGTATCTAAAATTTGCAACACTGAGGCATCAAACCCCAGGATTTCAACTTTTTCCACTTTCTTATGGCACAAAAATTCTGAGACATTTTTCTGGTGTCAAATCTCCGTCCGAATACTCATCTGGTGATGTATTCACATTATCTGTCTCACCGCAGCCGTTATCAGTCTCCTCATCTAATGTCTCTTTAAAACTGTCCTCAATATTATTCAACCTAATGTTCAATTGTTCAATAGCCTGTTGAGTTGTATTTATAGACTATAATGAATTGGGATGTAATGTCTGGTATTGTTTTTGTACCTTCAGGCTCTATAGGCACTGAAAAAGTTGCCATTGAATTATTTGTTGTGGAACTCATTTCCACAGCTGCACTTGTAGGATTATCAGAAATTATAGAATTAGCTGTTGTCATCACTGTTATTGAAACATTCTTATCTATCACTGTTGTATTTGTAGAAACTATATTTGATGCAATATTACCACTAGCTATAGTCCCAGCTAGAATAGTGGACATTTTTTTTTTTTTTTGTTCTACCGTCATTATTGATCTAACTAATTGCTATTGACCTTTTTTCTTTGGAATTCACTTAAACGACATATCACTAATGCTAGTAGAAGTACCGCAACCCAATTAAAACCTGTGTGCTAACAGATTTCAACAAAGCAGTTTTTTTTTTTTTAGCACAACATTCATTTATTCACACCTTGGCTTTGTGGGTGATAGACAGCTCCTAAACGTTGTTTAATTTCTAATTTTTCATAAAATTAATCTTACTGTTTTATCCACAAATTCTTTCCTGTTGTCTGAAGATATGCGATCGGGTAAACACCATCTACTTTAATTTCGCGACACAAAAACTTAGCAACAGACTGAGCATCTTTACGTTTGCTTGGACATGCTTCAGACCATTGTGAAAATCTTTTCACAACTGGTTTTATCATGTCAACATAATCTATAACCAAAACCCCACACACTTTTGCAATCTTTCTCCTAACTTCTCCCTTTGCCACATGGGCTAGCCCATGGGCTTCCTGAATCATTAGGTTCAGTAGGTCTGAAGGCACTACCATCAGTCCTTCCTGATTTCTTAACATGTCCTGTTTGTGAGCTGCACACTTAGCTATAGCTATTTCTTTTTGGTTTTATCATTGCATGCAATAATTTCAATACCTGTGTATGATGTTGGATCTGAGAACCATCTGTTTTCTTAAACCCGCAATTTTCCACACAATCATGTGGTTCCCCATCTTCTGGAGTTGGCAAATTTTCAGCCGAATTTACCGTAGCGCATCTCTCTAAGGTAATATCTTCCTGCTCTAAAAGTCTATGATATCAATAAATGACATCATTTCCCTAACTGTTCTAGGTTTCAGTGCTGTATATAACTTCTAAATAACTTTCAGAGATGTTTCTATGTACATGAGTTATCATCTGACCTAGACAAACTACTAATCGTTAATGTTTATCTTCATAGCTGCTCCTTGTGGTGACGAAGTCAGCTCAACATGTTTGGGTTGATAACTCAATCATTGTTCTGGATTTGCTTGGTCTGTGTTCTTGAAATATTTGAGTGTGCAATGATGTGGATACTCTGGTAGCTTTGTGTTAGGCATGTTTGCCACGATGGACTCTTTCCACATAGTAGCTGGTTTTAGCGGTTCTGGATCTGGATCTCCAATCCAGTATACTGACGAGGTCTCTGATTTTTGTAGCAGAGCTTGATTGGGTTTTGTGAGAGGAATCAGCTGTTTCATGTCCTCATACCCCTATTGTCCTACTAGTTGTCCAGACATGGGAAGATGTATAGCGTCCTTTGGCCGAATACAGGTGAAAGCAGCTTCACAATCAGTCATAACTTCCAATGGTTGAGTGTTTATTTTTCACCTCTATTGTTGATTCTTGCTTCGGCCCTGACTCTACCAGCTGGCACCTTTAGAAACCAGGTACCGGGCCCCTGAATGGGTTTACCGGTCCCCTGATTTGCTGCTGTTGACCTCTGTAGCCTCCTCTGAAGCTATTCCTGAAACCTCCTCTGGAGTTTCCTCTGAAGCTTCCTCTGGAGCTGTAGCAATTACGAGCAAAGTGGCCCATTTGTCCACAATTATGACATGGTCCTTGTATCTGTGGGAAGTTTCCTCCTCTTCCTCTTCCAAAGTTTGCTTGGCCTCTTCCTCTTCCTATTTGTGGTTGATCACACGATGGCTGTTGGAAAGAGGCAATGGGAACCTCAGGTGGCTGTTGCTGAAACTGTTGTTGTAGTTGTGGTTGCACTTGAGTCGGTTGTGGCTGACTCTGCATGACAAATGCTTGGTTCTCTTCTTTCTTCTTATCATCGATCAACTGTATTTGGGTGAGTTTTCGGAGAGTATCTTGATCTTGTTCCTTTTTCCGATACACTTCCACCTGATGTGCGATGTGATCTGTATATACGCCTTTGGTCAGGCTTCCAAGACCAAACACTTGAGCCAATTTGCTCCTCACTGTCAGGGGTAGTCCTTCCTGGATTTTGGCTCTTAAAATTGATTTCTCCATCTGGTTCAATTCGGGATCATTTCCTGTGACGTTTCTCCACATTCGATGAGCTCTTGATACATATGCTCTCGGGTTCTCTTGGTGGCCAAGTGGCTCAATGAAGATGTTGTCAGGATGCACATTTGTTGGAAAAAGTCCTCTCAAGGTTCTCCACATCCGTCCTCGACTTGCAGAAAACCTTTCTTGATCATTGACAGACGTCTCCACATATCTCTTTAGGCCTGCTGTTTGCAGAATCTCTTTCATTGCTGGAACTCCAATAAGGCTGGCCAAAAGTCTCTTAATATCTCCCATCGCTGGCTGTGTTCCCACCAGAACCTCTTCCAGCTTTGAGATCCAGGGGTGTGCACCATCTCGAAGCGTCGGTAATTTTCCGAGTATGTCAGACATGTCAGGATTCTGCCAAGGCTTGTACTCCAGATTTTGTCCAGATTTTGTGATTAGTATCACTGGGCACATTTTGTTGTCTTTCTTTTCGGTTTTTGGACGTAGTGCATCTTTCCAGGTGTTTGACTTTTGAGACTTTTTCTTCTCTTTGTTGCGTAAACTCCACTGGAGAAAATTTTCTCCTTCCACTTCCTCTTCACTTTCATCTTTTTCACTTTCGTCTTCACTTTCATGTCTTTCACTTTCATCTTCACTTTCATTGTCCTTCGTGTCGTCTTTCTCTGACAATAATTGCTTTGTTGATCGATCTCCTCTTCTTTCTGCTTTTGCCAACATTCGTAAACGTACTTCTCTTTCATATGGTGGTGGCTTCTTTACTGATGTTGCCTGAGAGAAAGATATGTTGGTTTTCTTTGTCAGCTTGCTCGTGGTCTTCTCCTTTTTCTTAATGTCTCGTGTGCTTTGCATCTTTTTGTCATTTGCCAGTTTAGATAAACTTTGCCCTTCGATCTCAAAGAGTTGCAGTATGCCTAATTCAATTTGTCTTTTTTCTTCACTTCGTTTCTTTCCCTTTTTTCCTTTCCTCTGACTTGCTCTATTAGGAGACACTAGGACTTGTAAGGTGTTAACTACATCTGGATTAAAAGTACCCTCAACTGACCATGGCTGTGTAATGCAAGGACTCGTCATTATGAAGAACTTCTCTTAATTTTTCCTTTACTATAAATCTAATGTCGAACGAAAAATTGTGTGCTATACGAAATCTATGGTCACCGAACTTTGCCAACTGCAGAAGAAGTGATGTGAGAATAAATCTACCCGAATCGTAATGATATAATTGATCAAACCTTAAATCATCTCCAAAACTGGAATGATATCAATATCCCCAATCAAAGTTAAGTTAAGCACAGATACTGAAATTATTATTCACCATATTCACTTGATAGTTTAAACAGATTAGCTAACTTGCAGATAACTAATCAAATTAATAATACTAAATTGTCAAAGCCAATCAATCAATGAGTGATTGTTAATCAATGATGCTCAATAAAGTAAACAAACTCAATATTCAGTCCACTGCCAAGTCCTTTCATGTATCATATATAGCACTGTGAAGCCATATATAAGTGAATAAATTGTGTTATTATTGTTTGTGTAAGGTAATGTGTCGCTATAAATGTGTAAAAAATAAACAAAAAAATATGTTCTATTTGAGTAATTTCATGAATAAACGCACCAGTTTCTCTCGACTGGAATTCAGGTATCGTGTCACCAACAAAGTCAAAACCACCAGGTGTGTTTCAGTGTCTTAGGAGTTGTGATTCAGGTACTCCTCTCCTCAACTTCTTATGTAAAAATAAAAATAAATATTCAGTTTCATAACAAGTCATCACCATTTTTAAAGCTGTAAATCCAAAACTAAAAAATGAAACCTTTAAAAAATTCTGTAAATCTTACTCATATTTCAAGCTTATGGAACAATTATAATTATGATTAATTATAATGTATAAATATTAAAAATAAACTGTATTTAAATGAACGAGTAATTTCTATATAAGTGTTAACTTCATGTTACCAGCAGAAAGCAACATTGCTTCCACTAAAGCATGCAGTTTCCCATATGTACCGCTAGAGGCAGTATTTAACTTTAGAGTAAAAATTGTGCAGTTCACCATCTCTTTAGCTAGATGGCGCCACAACTGATCATCCTCCCCCCTTTGGGCGGACCACAGTCCGTCCACTCCATGACATAACTTGTAGCTCCGCCTCTCAAAAACAAACAAACGTCCAGTAGCAATGTTAACGACGAAGAGTTAACATCACGGGAACTCAAACAGACGCCAAAAAACAACGGGGAAACAAATCGACACAACACATTCACATTATACCGGAGTGAACTTACAACGTAAATACAACACTAACCAGGACAGCTCAACAGAAGACACATTTATTGTAAACATCCACGTCAGAACACGAATAACAAAGTCCCAATAATCAAAACACACGAACTCGGCGCCTCGGCCGTATATTTTAATGCATAGTGACACACAGCTAGCAGACAAAAATACGAGACAGTTAAAACAAAAACAAAACAACCTGGCATGTTCACAAATATCTTTACGTTAACGAATATTCTAATGGTCACATTCAAACACTTAACCAAGATTACTGCCCGCCGGAAAATACGGACCAGTTCTTATCACCAAATACACAGTTTACCACTTCGTTCACAACACCCGCAACTTTCACCGCGGAACCAAATAAACCTAAACAGCTTACACATAAAACACACACGACAAACAGAGGCACAAACCACAGAATCACAACAAACGCACAAAAAGAAAGACGCGATCGATCCGAGACGGTTCACACCGGACGCTGCAGCGGAACGCCGTGAACAAGTCCGAAACCGTAAAATACACGTCAGTGGAATAAGGAAACGACAGCGGATAAAACAGATCCATAAACACATAAACACCGCTGAACAATAACATAATTCAGCAAACAATGCCATCGAACGGCAAAGCAAATAATCGATCACATAATTGAGAAAAACCGCACGTTAATCCAATCAGATTGCTATTTAATAATCAAAAGCAGCACCAAACATTATCATTATCATTGTTATTATTGTTATCATTATTATATTTAAATCAGGCCTTTGTCCGGAACGTATTCTACCACAACCAAATGAATGCTGATATTGTATGTAATTTAATTCATCAATATGAATTAATCCAGTAATATAACGCTGTAACACCAACAGCAACACTGAATTAAAGAATGCATGCAACCACGGCTGATGCCGGCTTCATGTATCAGACAATGCTAAAAGTGTAAAATCTAAATTAAAACCCAGGCGCCGGCATGCAGCACAACAGTATTTATTTATTAAGAACTTTATACCAGAGCGTCAATCGTGGCAACAGTCAGAATCCAGAAACAAACACACAGCTCCGTCAAACACTGAATAGTAACTTCACCAATAAGTCACAAGTTATATTAAAATCAGTTATAACAGCTATTTCACTACCATTCATTCAACGCATGACAGGGAGAGAACACACACACACGCATTCGCACACACAGACACACCCCTCTGCAGCGTGCAGGAGGAACACAAGGGCAGCCACAGCGAACTGCAGATCAACATAGGGCAAGCGGCCCCAAACAAGGTCGACATCAAAACCAACCTTAAACAGAGCTAAATCATTATTTTTTAATTAAGATATGTTTAACATTATGTTGAAAATATATTCTAGATAATAATCAATCTCAAAAAGCACCAAAGTCTAACAAAAGTCCCCATAATTTATAGGGCTCATATTTCTTAATCCTTAACCAAACCTATCTCATGTAACATTAGGGCTTATATCCAATTACCCTCTTTTGCATTAAATCATATACAAGTCAAAACACAACTTACATTTACAAAAATGACATACAAATGATCATTAAATTCACACACAAACAGAAAACAGAAAAAACAAATACAATTGACCAGCAGTTGTATTCGTTAATTCCTATTGACACACAAAACATTAAAACAGTGCTTTATTCCATAGTGGCTCATTCATTTTCCACCATATTGAGTAAATTCCTGAATCTTTACTCAAAAATAATCATCTTAACTCAACTCATGAATTCATTCCATAGTCAAGTCATTTTCATTTCCTTTATTTCAACTCAACTCAACTCATGAATTCATAACATAGTCAAGTCATTCTTATTTCCTTTATTTCAACTCAACTCAACTCATGAATTCATAACATAGTCAAGTCATTCTTATTTCTCTCTCATTTCCTTTATTTCAAAATTTAACTTTACCAAATTAAGTGTTAATCCCCTATAGCATATCTCATGATTAAGTGACAAAACCTGCGACAGAGACTCACAGAATGTAGGAAAAATGGGCCCTTATTCCCAGTTCTTGCATGGATATTAAGTCCCAAAACCATAAAATAGCCATTACATCCCTACCATTCCAAACAAAACTATCCTAGCAATTTAGATCTCTTTTTCTTTTGTTATTGTTGTCATTACCGATAATCCAAAGTGTGTCTCAATTTAACAACATAATTTAGGCGAAACCCTTTCCACTCCTCATCGTTACAAACATCACACAATGCACAAGTTCTTTTAAACTGTACAATATCCATGTTAACACAGTGACCCCAAACACCCATCTCATACTCACCAAGGATGTTGGATGAACTCAGGGACACCATGGCACGGAAGAACAATTGTAGCAGCCGCTGCCCGACAACGCCAAATTTGTCGTGGTTTCCCCAGGTGGAGATGTGAACGATGAAAAAGATGTAGTGTGGAAAAAAGGGATTGTAGAAACTGGCTTGCATAATAACACAAAGTTTATTAACACAAGCAGAATCAAAAGAACAGGGCTGAGGCAGAAGCCCTGTGAGAGCAGCCGGGGTCAAATTTACTCTGAAGCAAGAACAGGAGAGAAAAGTTTATATCTTTCACAAAGTTCTCAGATGTCACATGATTACTTAACGACCCTTCTCTCGGGACACAAAGGAAAGGAAGCAACATTTGTCCCTTAAGGTGATTACAATTTCTTTGATCTCATTTTGAGGGGGAAACAAACAGCTGGTATTCTTCCAACATCCTGAGTGACCTTTGGGGGTGATAAAATCCCCTGGGCTCCGCATGGGATCGGAGCCCAGAGTTTGAAAACTTAGCAAGTAAACATTGATTGATTGTTTAATGTAACAAAGAGGTGAGAACAGGAACGAACCTGTTCTTTGATCCTACTGTTCCTTTGCTTGGCCAGGAAGGGGAAAGGGTCTCCCCTTGGTCCACATTTACACTTCACAGAGAGAGACAACCTTCTGTCTCCCATGCTGAGGCTAGTATAGTATTTCAGCCAAAGTTTAATTTAGATGATTTAATTCCTATCACATGTGAAACAGTCAATACACCTCAGACTGTGAAAGTGAGGCTTTGTAATCCTTCATATGTTTTAGATTTTTTAAAAAAGTCTTAACTGGCTTGTTTCATCCAAGCATTGGGTTTTTCACCTGTTAATAGGGAACATATTAGCTTGTTTAGACCTTCCTAAGCAGAGAAAAGGAAGACTACACAGTTATTTTATTGATATGGTGAAGTATGTGAGTATTAAAATGGTTGTCGTCAGGAGAAGATAGGATGAAAGGAAGTATTTTTCTGCTTTGTTATTTCTTTCACTGCTTGATTTTGTTTCATAATGTTTTCAATGTCAATGAATTATTCCGATTCTCAAAGTCCCTATGTCACAATTTTTGACATCTTGTGTCATGAATACCATCTTATTCTATGAAAAAACATGCTGATATCTGGTAATAAAATTATCATTCTTTTATTTTAGTTTTAGTCATAGCTTGTTGCCTAAAAAGCAATTTAGATCGAAGCAAATTTAATCATCAGACAATTTCAGTTAGTCTAGTTTTCAAATAAACGACATCAGGATTTTAGTTGACTAAATCTGTTACAGGTATAGTTGACTAAAATATAGAATATAAGAGTTGTTGCACTTTTTAAATATTGAATTATCATCGATCATATTGGATGGTATTAATGTTTGTAAACACACAGACACATTTGATGTGATCAATGCAAAAGACCACTTGATCTCCTGATTTCTGATGTGACAAATTGATAGTTATTATTTTTTGACAAACATATAATTTTTTATATAGATTTCGTTCACATGTATTTTTTTTTTTTAAATAGTAATGGTTTAGTTGTTGTTCTTTGAAAAAATGTAGTTTTGACGAAAAAATTTGGTCAACTTAATTAACATTGTGATCAGGAAACCTTCAATGCAGCAAATGAAGCTGTCTGTGCTCAGGCTGTAGGAGAGGGCAGACTGATCAATACTGAGATTATAGTTTATATTAAAGATATAAAAGGCTCCGCCTTTAACTAAAGGCCCCGACTTCAGTGGCTCTGAAGCTTACACCACCAGAGCCATCATTTTGTCAGGCCACAACATTTGTCACATCTGTTTACGACTATGTTGTAGATACAGTAGGTGTTGTGACTAATTCTGTGTCTGACATAAAGATGGCTCCATTTTAATAAGGAACCCTCATTCACAGAAATGTTCCTACAATAAGGTGCTCCAATGTATGGAGGCATCTTTGAGAGAAGTTTGTGTAATTTTAATAATGGACATAATGTAAAATATTTAGTGGACGTTGTTGCATTTGGCATCAAATTGAAAAATAGTGACATAGACGTCTGTTCTCTCTATTCTCTCCAATGCGTATTCTCCAGTCCAGGCTGCTGACACGTCCACCATGCGTAAGGAGCCACAAAGCGCGTATGTGTGAATGAAGGCAGGTTGAAGGAAAGGAGGTGGTGATGTCATTTTTTTGGGCTGTCTAGAAATCATGGAACATGGAGTTTTCCCAACGCTTGTAAATGTCATTGAAATCTGTGAAAATGATAAAGTTCACTTAATTTGAAATGCCTTTGTTGATAAACAATGTAACAGGTTGATTTGATCAGGTTATTGCAGTGTGACTGAGTCACAGTTAAAATCTCTTTCCTTGATCATCATCACCATCATCATCATCATCATCATCATCATCATCATCATCACCATCATCATCATCATCATCATCATCATCACCATCATCATCATCATCATCATCATCGCTGTAAAGCGAGTTAGATGCACTGGAGATATGAGGAAATAACATGGCTGCAGAGCGTCCTGCTTTAATACAGAGATATGTTTGCAGTGAAACAGAACTATTGGTTTCTATAATACGTAGTTTTAAATATAAATAGTTTAAAGCGACCTGAGCTGAGCCTCATTAATATATATGTGAGGGAACAGTTTGTGTTCCATCCTCATCTGCATATGACAGCTTGTTTCACTTTGTAGTGGATCGTTTACGTTGGACATAATATGAAAATATGAATCACTGTGACCAACGTGGACAGAAGTCTGCGTCTGTCAGAGTTTTAATTAATCGAGCACCAACAGCTGAGTGATCACAGTTGCTGCTGCGTGACACACGAGTCCGAGTCAAATGTAACTAAGTCCATATTTCTAGTGCAATATAATGTTTCACCCCTTTGGGGCGCTGCACTTATTCCAGGGTTAGAAGTGTGTAAGAGGAAAAGGACGTACGCACACCAGAGAATGTGCGCTAGAGCAGATTTGAATGGAAACACCCACATTTCAGGGCTGCTCCACCCACAGTGCATAACTGGGATGAAGGCGCGTAGTGACTGACTTAAGCACAGAGGGAGAATAACGCACAGCCAAAAACAGCCGCTGCGCGACTTTTTGGACTTACACACATGGGAGAATAGAGCCTTGAGGGGACGACTTCAAATGAGAGCAAGAACACATTTAGAAAAATAACTTTAATGTGACACTGATGATATTTTCACACATATTTTCTGATGAAAAATAATCCTAAATTCTCTTCTAAGGATCTTCAGCGTCTCCCAGCTTTAAGTTCATAAGCACTCCCATGAACTGGACCTCAGCAATGGAATACTGCAGGAAGCATCATGTTGACCTCGCTGTTGTCAGAAACATAACCGAGAACAATCAGTTGAAGGAAATGGTTAAGAATGAATATAACTGGATTGGTCTCCACAAAGATCCATGGAAGTGGTCGGATGGGAAACTTCTTTCATACACAAAGTGGAACATTGGAGAACCAAACCAGGGTGTAAATGGTCCCTGTGTTGTTTTACATAAAGGCCACTGGGGAGATTATGAATGCAAGAGCACCAATTTCTTTGTCTGCAACAAAGGTAAGATTTTAGCAACAATTCCAAGCAATGATGATGGAGTGAATGTCTGATAATCCCGTTCTAAAATGTCCTAAAAGTTTCAGTTTGGCAGAATGTAGTGAGAGTGAAAGTCACTGAAAATCTGCATGAGTCAGCAAAAGACATTCTACTGCAGGTAATGACCATGAGCTTTTCATGTACTAACAGCTCATTATTTGTAATACATGGGAAGGTGTACAATATAATCAAAGAAGATATGAGACTTTTCTTTTTTGGCTAACTCCTGGGAGTTAATCCATGTGTCCTATACTACGTCGCTGGCTAACGTTTTACCGGGCTAACTCATCCTCATGGCTGCATTCTAAGAATTTAGCAATTTTCCAAGAAAAATCCACGTAAAGGCCGCTCAGTCACAAGGGCCACACTTTATTGACTAATAAGGTTACCTTTCAAATGACTCGACCTATCAGAATGGGCAGGTAGGCAGGCTGCATATACTCCCATTTGGTGCAGAGATTCCCGTGTATTCTGATGAGTTTTAACTGCTGACTCATGAAAAACAGCTGCGGAAATCTCTATATGTTAGTGGCAAATTGCTTTATTTCAAGATAGATTGTGGCTTTAGGATTGTTTTGATGACATTTCTAGTGAGAAATGTACCCTTAACTTTCATAGTATCCATTCGGTTTATGTAAAGGACATGTATTTTTTTTGGAACAACGGCCATTCTTCTGTGGTTACTATGACAACCTATATAGAGGCCAAAAAATGTCAAACCAAAAGCAGATAAATATCAATGCATGGGCCGAGTGGATGTTGTGCCTTCACTTAAGAACTAGATTATTAAAGTAAGAAAAAAAAACCATTAGACAGGCACTAAACAAGGTTTTATTTTATTATTTTTAAATAAGCTATATTTTAAAAGATATTCCACTTATTTCTGTTAAAAAAAAATATTTATGTTAAAAATGTAAAGGATTTCGATTTGTAATGTGCATGAACAGGATTAAATAACATTCCCAAGTTTCCAGTTAAGCCTTTAAAAAATTGAGTAAAGAATAATAGTATGAATGAATAAAAATAGTAACAAATATAATAATAAGAAAACACTATTGATCCAGGAATCCATTTTCTGACCCGCTTTTATCTTTTTTCAGGGTCGCTGGGTCTGCTGGTGCCTATCTCCAGGTCTCAATAGGAGTTAGGCAGGGGTACAATATATATATATATATATATATATATATAATACTAGACAAAAACAATAGAACCCCTTACAGCAGCAGCATTAACAAATAATTGAGATTCAGATTCGTTCGGAGATATTTTCGTTTGCCAAATGCTCCAAAGGCCAAAGAAAATAATTTCAAATGTTAAATAATATCTACCTGTGTGGTGATTCCTCATATCAAATGTTTAATATTTATTTGAGTAACTATATTTTGTGATATTACCTGTGAGACAATTTAGTATGTTTCTTTTTTTCTTTTTTAATACATTAAAAATGTTTAGATTTCATTACAAGATTGGGTTTTGGGTCAGGATTCTGTTTGGAGGTTAGTATGAATAAAAATGAAGATTATGTGTATAACTCAATATTCATTTTGGCATGGTTTTAATCTACAAGTGTAGATATTTACAGTATAAGACAAAGCCATGTTTTTGACATTTACTAAATCAGTTGAAAATATTAAAAAAAAAAAAAAAAACGCAGACTTTGATCTAAACCTGCTGTAAAAATGTCCTACATTGTTGGGATTAAGTTGTAAAATAATCCAATAACAGGAAATTAGGCTTTTGTTGGCTCAAATAGCATCCATGCTAATAGCAGGTGTCAATGATCATTAGAACATGCTATGAAATGAGTCCTAAATGTGTGAAAATGTTCCAAATGAGATGGGGTCATTTTCCTGTTCATGCTGTTAGTGTTGGAACAAAGATACATGTTTAAGAGGCTCTGAATATCTCTCTTTGAGGCCTCACGCTAACTTGAAGCCTGTTAACCTTTTGACCCTGTTACTCTTTTGCTCTTATAAAGCCTCTACAAGAGATGCAGACCTGAAACTTAAACTATGAAGTCTCTGAGAATCATATCATATAATGGTGGTCTAATTTCACAAACCCCTCCCAAACCAGAAGTAGCTGCAGGAAGGTAGTG
The DNA here is from genome assembly GCF_900634775.1 of Gouania willdenowi. Lineage (NCBI taxonomy): Eukaryota > Metazoa > Chordata > Actinopteri > Blenniiformes > Gobiesocidae > Gouania > Gouania willdenowi. The sequence goes on from NC_041059.1 coordinate 35,951,913, forward strand.
GATCCTGAGGGATAGCAGAACAACATACGAAAGTTTCAACTTTTTAGATTTAAAGAGAAAAAAAATACCTTTGTGAAATTGGGAACACACAAGGTCCATGACTTGAGCACTCATAAGAGCTTTTGTGGGTTAAAAATCAAGCTTCAACATTTCTACTCGGGCTACAGCCACCAAATTTTACAGACATGTTCTAGGAACCAAGGATACCATGTGCTGTGAATTTCAGTGTCTTAGAGAACCTACTAACATAGGTGGTGGGAAATCAAATGTCGCTCCTTGTAACCCATGAGACGAAGATGGTAGAACAAAACCAAATATTAAATTCGTCTCAGCTTGTACTTTCGGGGATGAGGGCCCTTATTGCTCTGGACCCTTGCGTTACTAAGATAGGCCTAGGAAGAGCCAAGGGGGGTGGGGCCTCAATATGTTGTAGAACCCCCCAGGGGCTTTCCAAAGATGCCCTTATGAAGTATCTTTGACAGGGTACTCAAGTTAGAAGACTTCCAAAAGTGGATTTTCCTAGATTTTGGTGGGCTCTAGTGGCCAAATGCTGGCACCCACAGTAACCATTCCATCAGTTCTGGACTCAGCTACATAAGACCTTTTTAAAGAGGTCTCACTTGTGCAAATCGGATGAAAACTGCCTGAGTTGTGATCTTGTGGCCCAAATTCTAAAATCCTGTTAGGTGCTAAGACCTGATGGGGTGTATTTGGTGAATATTGATATATATGTTAAGGGGCCTGTTAAGCCGATACAGGAACCATTGTCCCCAGCTCGATAGCACCTTGCAATCCTTGTTGAAAGTTAAAACCCAAAGGTCACTAAAGCTCAAGACAAAATGGCTACCCGAAAATGCATAACATCGTGCTGTTATTGCACAAAGACAACACACATATTTGTGTTGTAATAGCACAATGTAATAGATATAATGTCGGGGTGTTAATGCACGGAAATCTGTGAGACCAGGTTGTAATTTGGCAACTTTACGCTGTTTATTGTTTTCTTTTATTACAAACTGGCTGGTTTTTACCGTATCCAGGCTGTTGCAGCGCTTGCTTTCTCACTCCCTCTCAATCCGTCACTTTTCCTTACGTAAGCTTCTCCATCAGCCTCAGAGTCCAGAGTACCAATCACTCCTGAACAAACCAAATGTGGAGCAACTTTATGCTGTTTATTATTTACGACTGTTCAAAACTGTCTGAGTTGTCTTACATTTTAAACTTTATTGTAATTTTTTGCACGCTCCAAATGCATACGAACCAGCACTGCTCCCCGGACCACAAACTTCACTTCATAACCGGTATTTGTTTTTTACTTAAGCTACTTGCTGTCACTCGCTCCAACACAATATTTATCTAAGGACGTCGTCTTTGATACAGAGCATGACACATCCATCCCATTATTAAATCTGTGAGAGCTTTCCTTTTTCTCATATTATCCAAAGCTTGTTGTTCAATGTCCAGTTCACCATGATGTTCAGTAGCTGTTACAGTTCAGTCCTCCCACTGCAATTTCCCCGCTTTCACTGGGAAAATGTGTGTCAAGTTCACCGTATTGGCCACATCCTCAACTGTAAATGAAAAAAGCAGCGGCCTATATAATGGAAAATACAGTACGTGTCGCTGCGTCTATCTTCCTGGTATGGGTTTGTGAGCTGGTTTTCTAGGGCTAATGGCTGGAGAGCAGGGGCTGTTTGCCTGTGCATGCTACAGTGTCTGAAGGCCAGTGTGTGTGCTTTGGTGGGCGTGTCTTAACTGCTCCAAGAGCAACGCCCATAATCAAGGCATTTTTAAAATTTCTCCCCTAGTGCCAGGTCAGCAAAAACCTGGGGTTTAGTTACACTTTAAATCAGTTATTATTTTCTGCCCCCCACCCCAGGAAGAAGAAAATATGTTGTGCCCCCCCACATCTACCATGACTTTGTTATAAGGACACCTCTGCATAACATTGTATCCTTATTAACATTAAAGAAAACAAAAAAAGAAAGAAATATACAGTAGATCAATTTGCCAGAAAAAAAAATAAATACAAAATTCTTATTTAAACTATAAACATTTTCAGAATCATAGTTAGTTTTATTCACCAAGTACAGTTTAAAAACAATACAAGGAATTTTTCTTGGTGGATGAATATGGATCTCAAGGTTTGATTTGATGCACGTTATGTAGTTTGGGAGTGCGTGTGCTCCACTTATGTGCACTCCTGTATATAATACAATGTTGGAAGCCTCCCATATTGTTAAACATCTGTTTTCACCCATTACATGCAAATGCTGAATACTTAGTGTGTCTCATGTGTCATATCTATGGCTCAATCTGCCTCAAGATGTTTGGTAGATTATTGTATTTACTGAAGCCCTGGCCTCAACAGGACAAAAAGTAGGATGGAAAATACATTCAAGAAATCATTACAAATTGATGACTGAAGGCCAGTTAAAACAGCTGTAGTATTGATATATCTCTTCATGTGTGTTTGCTCTTTTTAGTGGAACCAGAGAGTGAAGGATCTTTATCCGAGACAGGTCATCAAGTTAACTTGGAAGAAGCAACCTGATGGAAAGATCTTCCACTCAGAGAAAAAGGAAAAAAAAGAAAACCTCAACACATGTGTAATCAATACTTAACAACCTATGTGGTTTACCCATGTTTAGTACAGATATTTTGCCATTTCCAATCAATATGTGTGTAGTAAACTATATTATCTTCTTTACTACTTTTGTTGCTACTCGAGTGCTTCCAATTTAAAATGTTCTGGTCCTCAGAACGCTGAGGTAGAAACAATCAATCGTCTTTAGTACTAGTTAAACTAACTTTTTCCTGATGTGCATATTGATTGAATTACAACAAAATATGCCAAATTCAAATATTTTGACGAAAAAAATCAATCAACAACACTTCATAATACTAAATACATTTGTTTATAGCAGAAAAAAAGTGATTTTGGGGTTTAGTTACTCTTTAACATAGGTGTCATTGACCACTGCCAAACTTAGGACTGAAGGCATTACCATGGACCAAACAGCAACAGCTCCAGAACACAAGGAGGAGATTTCCACAAAATAATGGATTTATTCATGAATGATTTTAACAAAAAAAGTGGAACTGCACACAAAACTGATAACCTACATATACAGGAACATAAGTCATTTTTAACTGACCTAATATAACCACATATTCAGACATGAAGTAAACAAAAAATCCCTTATCAAATTACTAAAGCATAAATAACAAGCACCCCCCCCCCAGTGGCTCCACCAAGGTTGCTTCCACTTCTGCCCCGCCCTCCATAAGAGGCCTTATTGGGTGAAACCACAACTTTACTACGAGTTAAACAAATTAACATTTGGTGAGTTTTTAACAAAAGAAATGTTATGGAAAAACTGGTAATTAAAATGTTCACGCCTCAAATTAACAACTGTAAATAAATGTGTTTGAATTAATGAACTGTGTGTGTTATATATTTTTTTAAACTGGCATGTTTTATTATACAACATGAACTACTGCACATGAATTATACTTTGTGCACTGCTGATTAATCAATAATATGTTTTTCTGTTTTCCTTTCTAGAGACAATTCAGAAAAATTGCCATAGACCAAAGACAGTGTGTGTATGTGTGTGTGATATAATAATGGTATTGTGCTATTAGAGGGTGAGAGGAGGAGACAATAACAAGTTAATAATATATATATATACATACATAGGTACAGTACATTTACAAAATAAAATTGAGAGAAGAGAGGGAAAAATAACAAAAAAGAAGAATGAAATGAAAATTAAAAAAAAATATTAGAAAAATTTAGTCAAAAATATTTTTGCACAATTTCTAAATTCCTTTTGAATATTTTGGGAAATTATTTTGGCACACAGGCTTTTATATGTATTTTTGAGTTTAACTTCTAATTCTCTTCTGCTACTCAACAAAGGCAGTCGCATTGTTAAACTGTACCTGGCAAATAAATCCTTTCTGATTTCTGATTATTTTAAGCCTAATCAACACAGCCTCACGTTCACAGAAGTTACTTGTTTATGTCAGGCAGGCTAGTGGTCACGGCGTAAAGAGGTATCCCCCTTGCTCCATGCAGCAACATGCAGCCATGGCAGCAGCAGACGAGTAACTTTACAATCTAATGTCAGAAACAAAGAGGAAATATGGCATTGAAATATGTCATTAATCCAAGACAAGGGAGCCGACTCGTATGGATCTGCACCACCAATAAAGTGTAACTTTTCCAAATATTGTGCCAACCAAGTCCTTCCCTTTATGTATAAAGTAGTGAATCTCAATCCATGCATTGATTTTTTCTAAATGTATTTTAAATAGGCCTACAGGCTCATAGGTTTTTTTGTCCAAAAAAAAACAACCAATTTTTTCACAGCACCCCCTGTTCAAAATGACTTCCAGCAGCCCTGGTGGAGGGGGAAGGAGAGCTGAGTGTGTGGAAGCGAAAACGTGACGCAGCAGAATTGGAGATGTTAGTAGAATAAGCAAATAAACAGATGATTGAATTACATCAAAGACATCTCAGTGTTACCAGGAAAAATGCATTATGGGAGGAAATCCGTGAGAGAGTTAATGCTGTGGGGAAAACTAGGAGAACAGCAGCTAAATTAAAGAGAAGATATCAGGATATAAAGAGCAGAATAAAGGAAAAAGTTGCTTTCAATAAATCAGCAAATAAAAGCGGTGGCGGACGGTCCGGTGGAGGAGACCCTGCTGTCAGAAATGGAGCAGCAGGTCCAACTGTCACTGTGTGACTGTGATTAACAGATAACAGGTATCAAGGAAGGATATCACACAATTCAAACTGCAGACGACGCTATGTTCACCACAAACACCTGTTTATTTAAGGTACATGACATTTACTGAGTTATTTTATCTGATAAAATGAAATTAATGTTTTTTATTACAAAAATATTTGCCAATGTGTAATCCAGCCAAAATAATAATAATTGTACAGCATGACAACATACCTTTCCAATAGGGAAAAAAACTTACAAATAAGGAGTCTCAATAGTTTATAAGATGGCCTAAAGTCCACAACTGTGGTGCTCAGAGCTGTGTCGGGTGGGATACGTGCGCTACTGTGCTGAGGCGGGAGCTTTTATGTTCTTAAAATTGTTCATTCCAAAAATGTCTACTCGAGGTCTGAAATGCGATCCCTGCCATCACTGTGAGAAAAGCATTAACAGTTATCACCTGGTTGGTGGGGCGCGCTAAATATATAGGCAATTGTAGCACTTAAATAAGTGTTTGCTAAACTGAAATGATTCTCAGAATTGTTAGAACTGCATGTATTGTAAAGCCTGTTTTGTTTGACTGTAGTGGTACCTGCCGCCAGCGGGTGGCGCTGGAGAGCAAGGAGATGCACTAATACAGTGGGAGTGTGAGAAACAAAAACGGAGCCTTGACTGCAGTGAAGATGTGTTCCTTTCTGAGGCAATAAAGAGCTCATTTTGACAACTACATCAACGTGTCCAGGAATGATGTAACATTTTGGAGGTTCCACCGAGATTCTTTGATTACCTGACGGAATAAGACTGAAAAACAACCAAGAAGACGGTAAAGTGTGCATGACGCTAATGCTAAGCTAACTCGTGAGACACAGGCCGTGGGGGTCTGTTTTAAAGTTAAATTCAAGAAGAAAGAGCATATCTGCAGGCATGTCAGCAATGTGAAGATTTTTTGTTGAATCTGGAAGTGAAATTATGTGGACTTTTACTGAAGGAACTGTTAAAAGTGTGTGAACTGTGCAACATCACCGGAAAAGATAATGAGGACATTTCAGGCAAAGGCCGCAGAGCTCTTGTTAAGCTCATTACTAACTTTTGTGAGCGAGATGAGCTTTTGCAGAGCGAGGATGAAAAAACGTCAACTCTTTTGGAGTTAAATGATGTTGTGGACGTGCTGTTAGAGGAAAGGTCATCGGCTGTGGTGGCGGGAGATTCAGCGGCCCTGTCTTCACCCACGGGCGTGGCGGTGGCAGAGGGGACGCGCTCGGAGCGGTCTGCAGTGCCGAGAGGCCCACACGCGTCGCGGGAGGACAACGGACCGACGGCAGACCCAGCACCATCATCGTGGCTGTCAGCGCTGGAACAGCAGGATGCGCCGAGGACAGCGCTGGATGGCGGGACTCAGCGCAGAGGACGAGACTCAACTAGCAACAGCTGCTGCATCGTTGCCCCAGGTCGATTCAGGAAAGATTTCCATGTTGCCATGTTGGTGAGTCAACTTCCAGAGACACACTGAGCTTCAGCAGCCTTGAGCATCAGATTGAAAGTGTCTTAAGGAAGGGTTTCCCTGAAACTGAAATAGTGGAGGCAGTAGTTTGTGCTATAAGTCCTGGACTGAAGCTAAGGAGCTATCATGAAGGAAAAAATCATCTTAATTTGACCAACTTAAAACAGATTTTAGGGGCTCATTATGCAAAGAAAGATGCCACTGTGTTATATCAACAACTGACCAAAGCGACACAAGGAGGTAATGAAACACCTCTTGAGTTTCTGATCAGAGTGCTGGATTTACATCAGAAAATTCTTTTTGCATCTGAGCGTACACAGTCAAGTCTAAAGTATAATAAGGAGCTTGTCCAAAGTCAGTGTTTTCAGTCAATTATGACTCTTAAATGACAATGTCAGGGCAGAAATTAGGATGTACTTACAAAATGTAGACAGCACTGATGAGCTCCTGTTGCAGAAAATGCAAATTGCACAGTACAATGAGAGCGAACGAGCTATAAAAATTAAAGAAAACACATCAACTTTTAGAGCAGGATTGAATGTTGTTGAGCAAGCCAAAGCACTGGATGAACCCTACATCAGCCAGCCTGTCGCTAAACCTAATCAAACCAACCAAAGACAATTCACTCTTCTCTAAAATCGAAGAAAGTAATACAGCAATCAGAGCACTTACAGGCCAAGTAGCTTCACTTGTGCAGACTGTACAAGATGACAAAAGAATTGACAGCGAAAAACCCAAAACATTCAGAAAGTCAACTCAGAGACAGAGAAGACAATGTACTGCATGCCAGAAAGAAAACAAAGATTGTGACCACTACTTTAAATGTGGTAGCGACTCACACTGGGCAAAAGGATGTAGAATGGGGGGAAATCAGAAACCGGGAAACTGGAGGAGGCTGTGACTGAGGGACGTGCCACAGCCCCGAGACTCAAGTCCCCAAAGTGTGAACCCCAAAACTCCAAGAAGGTCCAGTATGTAGAGTCATACCAAATTAAGCAAACTGCTTCACCTAAATTTGTAACAGCTCATGCCAAAGCTAAAGACCAACTATCGAGCATGCTTAATTTTAGTGCGAAACGCAAAAAAGTAGCACAGCTGGTAGGCAAAAAGTGTCTAGTTTGGTGTAAAATGAACATGTGTAAAACTCAAGCTCTTTGGGACACAGGGGCCCAAGTTTCAATAATGAGTGAGTCATGGAAATCTATTAATTTACCTGATTTAAAAGTCCAACCCATCAGTGATCTACTAAGTGCTGATGAACTTTTAGACTTGAGAGCTGTAAATGGATCTGAAATCCCCTTTCAGGGCTGGGTAGAGGTTAGCCTTAGCCTTTGTGATTCAAAAGGGAAAGCTACAGCTGAAAATGATGTCTTAGTTCCAGTCTTAGTGAGTCGTGACATTATGCAGAAACCAATATTAGGTTTTAATGCTATTGAGGAACTGATAAAACAGGACCCTAGTGAGTCTAGTGATAGAGTAGCCTTACTCAGAAACTCATGTAAAGTTGGGGCGGGAAAGGCAGAAGCACTTTTGAACCTGATTCATACAGTTATCAGTGAAAATGTCACTTATCCAGTCAGAACAGGGCGCACAGCTGTTATTGTGCCAAGTGGACAATTACTCAGTGTTAGCTGTCCTATTAAAACCGATTTGAGAGTAAAAACTGAAATGCTTTTTGAGCCAGATGAAAACTTGTCCTTAGATGAAGGGTTAAAATGTAACTGTCAGTTGTTAAGTGCATCAGGCACATCCAAAAAAGTTAAGCTTTATGTCACTAACACGACACAGCGTGACGTAGTTTTGCCTGCAAAGATTTTTTTAGGCAGCATTGAGAGAGTGGCATGCTGTTATCCAGTTAACGTTGACAAAACTCAGGTTAGTTCAGTTGAAGCTGAAAGCTACCAATGTCCCCCTAACTCAACTGAAAAGCCTTGTGACCTACCTGTTAACCTGAGTCACCTCAACCCAGACCAACAAGCCGTCGTCATGGAGATGCTAAGGGAGGAGATGGATGCATTCGCCAGGCACAAAGGATGTAGGCTACATCAAGAATTTGAAAATGGACATTAAACTGACTGATGAGGTTCCAGTAGCTGAAACCTACAATGCAGTCCCTCGTGCGCTCTATGATGAAGTTAAGAATTATATTCAGGACTTGTTAAGCAAAGGTTTCATAAAAAAATCAACCTCATCGTATGCTTCACCAGTGGTGTGTGTAAGAAAACGTGATGGAAGCCTAAGACTTTGTATTGATTATAGGGGCCTTAACAAGAAAACTATCCCAGACAGGCACCCTATACCACGCATTCAGGAGATCCTTGATGGTCTTGGTGGCAAAATGTGGTTCAGTGTGCTGGACCAAGGCAAAGCATACCATCAAGGTGAAATCAGCGAAGATTCAAAGAAGTACACTGCCTTTACGACGCCTTGGGGGTTGTACGAGTGGAACAGGATTCCATTTGGTCTCACCAATGCACCCTCAGCTTTTCAGCGCAGTATGGAGGAGAGTCTGGAAGGACTTAGAGACAAAATATGCACTCCATACTTAGATGACGTCCTAGTGTACAGTCGAACATTTGAACAACATATTGAGGATCTGAAGATCTGTCCTTAAACGTCAACAAGCTTGGGGAATAAAACTCCGACCTGATAAATGTGACTTATTCAAAAATGAAGTGCGCTATGTTGGCAAAATCATTTCCTCAGAAGGCTACAAAATGGACAATAAAGAGGTATCAGCAGTACAGGCTCTCAAAAACAACCCTCCTACAAATATCAAAGAACTCCGCAAACTTTTAGGGTTCTTAGGTTATTACAGGAGTTATGTACAGGATTTTTCTAGACATGCAAAGTATTTGTATGATTTGTTGTCAGCTGACCACTCAGGTTCACAGTCACGTTCAGGCGGGGCGGGACAGCCTGCACCCACTAAAAAAATCACTTGGACTGATACTCACCAAAAAGCTCTAATCTATTTGGTAAATATCTTGACTAATCTACCAGTCATAGCTTACCCTAGGTTTGAGGATCCATTCATACTGCACATAGATGCATCTGAAGAAGGGCTTGGTGCGGTTTTATACCAGAGACAGGAAAGTAAACTCAGAGTGATCGGATACGGCTCACAGACTCTCACACCAGCAGAGAAAAATTACAGGCTGCATTCAGGGAAACTTGAGTTCTTAGCGCTCAAGTGGGCTGTTACAGAACGCTTTAGAGACTACTGGTTTTATGCCCCTTCAGTGACAGTCTATAGCGATAACAACCCTGTCACCTATGTTTTAAGTACAGCCAAACTAAATGCAACTGGTCATAGGTGGGTTTCGGAGTTGGCTGACTTTAACATAACCTTGAAGTACCGACCGGGAAAAAGCAACATTGATGCAGACTTTTTGTCCAGAACACCTACCAGCATGGACTCGTACATGTCTGAATGTACTGAGCAGTCTTCACCTGAAGTATTAAATGCGATACTTAGTACTGTGGAGACCCAGAAAGAACAAAACATGGACTGGATCTCTGCTATAACAAGCAATCCACAAGTGCATGAAATCACTTGTGATGACCAACCAAATATGAAAATCACAAAGGAGGAATTGTTGCAGGCTCAGTTGCTAGACTCTGCCATAGATTTTGTCATCAACCTGAAGAAGACAGGAGACAAATTTGACAAAACATCTGCAAAGACTCTAAGGTAAAACAACTACGACACGAGTGGAGAAAACTTTGTATAATAATAATAATGCATCAGTTTTATATAGCGCTTTATCATAGACACTCAAAGTCGCTTTACAGAAGTAAGGCATTATTCTTTCACTCCACACTTAGTGGTGGTAAACTACTATTGTAGCCACAGCTGTCCTGGGGCAGACTGACGGAAGCGAGGCTGCCATAGTGCGCCATCGGCCCCTCCGACCACCACCAACACTCACTCACACACTACATTCATACTAGGCAATGTAGGTGAAGTGCCTTGCCCAAGGGCACAATGACAGATACCACTGGGTGACTGCCACCCCACTGTGGCACCTGGAATTCTCAGTGGTCTCCCATCCAGCTACTAACCAGGCCCAGACCTGCTTAGCATCCGAGATCTAACGGGATCGGGCAATGACAGGCTGGTATGGCCACAATATCTGATGATGGTCTATTAATGCACAAAACTGTAACATACACTCAAATTGTGCTTCCAGAAACATACAAAGAACTTGTGTACAAACACCTTCATTGTGAAATGGGTCACTTAGGAGTAGAACGTGTGTTGAACTTAGCCAGAAGTAGGTTTTACTGGCCTAACATGCACAGAGATATAGAGCTTTTCATAACTCAAGTGTGTAAATGTAACATCCAGAAAAAGCCTACAAGGCAAAGTAGAGCTCCTATGTGTCACATACCTGCTACTGCGCCTTTTGAACTGGTTTCTATAGACTATGTTCACCTTGAAAAAAGCAGGGGAGGGTATGAGTATATTTTAGTTTTACTGGACAATTTCACTAAATTTGCCCAAGCCTACCCTACTCACAACAAATCTGCCAAAACTGCAGCAGATAAGATTTTTAATGACTATTCTCTTAAATTTGGTTTTCCTGCAAAAATTCACCCTGACCAGGGCATGGAATTTGAGAATCACTTGTTTAAACAGCTGCAAAAGTATACAGGAGTTGGCAATTCAACCCTCACCCACAAGGGAAGCCAGCAGAAAGATTCAACCGTACTTTACTTTCTATGCTGCGGACCCTGGATGAAGAGAAAAAGAGAAACTGGAATGACTATGTAAATAAGATTGTATATGCATACAACTGTACAACCAGTGAATCGACAGGGTACTCACCATATTATCTACTTTTTGGTAGACACCGACATCTTCCAATAGACTTGATATTCGGACTGAAAGAGTCAGCAGAATATAAGACACACGGGGAATATGCTCAACAATGCAAAAAACAAATGGAAGAGGCATATGATATTGCATCCAAGAATATCAAAAAGACTTTAACAAGAGGAAAAGCTCATTATGACCAAAAGAGGCAAAGTGTGGTGCTCTCACCTGGGGACAGGGTTCTTGTGAAGAACATGTCAGAGAGAATCATATTGGGAGAATCAGGTTCATGTGGTGGTGTCTCAAAAGGGGGACAATAGCCCTGTCTATGAGGTTAAGCCCGAGCGTGGCACCGGACGTGGTCGTATTCTCCATCGCAACATGTTAATGCCCTGTAATGCTTTACCACTGCCCCAAAAAACCAGAGTTGAACCAACTAATATGAATCCAAAATGCCACAGATCCAAAGACAAAAATGTGAGTCCTACATTGGAGCATGAGGAGAGCTCAGATGAAGAGGAGCAATACTGGACTGGAAGATTAAGGTGTCACCACCCTCATGACTCTCCAAATGAGTCAGTTACACCTTCTATTGGACTAGACCAAAGTGATCAGCTTGAGTCTTTGGAGAAGACTCAGGAATTAACAATGGACACTCACGAGCTCCGAGCAGATGCTAAGGAGTTTAGAATGGAGACTTTACAGGATCAAAACATTCAAATCCGCAGTCCACAACCAACAGAAACTGTGCCCTCTCTAGATCAGCCCAGTTGTGTGGCAGAGACACAATGGTCAGACACTATCCCAAGGAGGTCTCAGAGAGAGAGACGTCCGAAAGAGACATTAACCTACGATGCACTGGGTAAACCTGTCCAGAGAGTAGTCAGCCTTACTGCTAATCCACTGTATGCCAGTGCAGTGTATGGATATGGACAGCACAGATTACCTTGGATGGCTCCCCAGATTATCTATCCTACATCAATGCCTATGGGTTATTACTAAACTCAAACTTTTTATGCGTTGTGTATGGTTTATATAACACTGAAAGAAAACAACTTTATGGTACTTACCTGGTTCAACCATAACGGTGACTTTGTCTAATTCAATATAGTTTTTTACTAACAATTCAGACAAATAACAAGGGATTCTAATGTAAGGGTGTCATCCACTTTGAAAGCTCCGGAGTACATTGTAAGTGGTAATAACATGTTTAGAGTAAAATGTGATGCTTGTGCTATTGATGATAACTCAATAAGATTACAAGCTACATGCTTGAGTAATGGGTATGAAGTGATTATATCAGCTTTTGGTTCAATAGCACAGTATGGTAAAGTGAGCTTGCACTGTAAACCATTTTTCTCTATCCCGGTTGTTTTGAGTTTTGTTTGGTCATATAAGTACATTTTCATGGTTCATGTGTTGCATGTTTTTTCCGAATGTTGAGGACAACATTTGTTTAGCCGGGGAGGATTGTAGCACTTAAATAAGTGTTTGCTAAACTGAAATGATTCTCAGAATTGTTAGAACTGCATGTATTGTGAAGCCTGTTTTGTTTGACTGTAGTGGTACCTCCCCGCCAGCGGGTGGGGCTGGAGAGCAAGGAGATGCACTAACAGTGGGAGAGTGAGAAACAAAAAGGGAGCCTTGACTGCAGTGAAGATGTGTTCCTTTCTGAGGCAATAAAGAGCTCATTTTGACAACTACATCAACGTGTCCGGGAATGATGTAACACAATAACTGATGCCGCAATCAAGTCCTGGTTGGATGAATTGCATTGCGCCCACTGCATTAATTTATTTGCATTTCCCACTCTTATTTTTTGCTCCCCTTATGAGATCTGCCTACATTACATATTTATCAGAGGGAAGCACGCCAAATGGATTGTGGACACATTGTGACACACTGAACAAGCACAATCCTGATTCCCTGGGGTTTGTACCCCTTATTAGCATGTGGAGTGAGGTTTGCACACATTTTAATATCCCTAAACCTTTAGTGAATCTGCCCCATATTGTGTCCACCACAGGCATTTTCATTGATTCCCTCAATCTTTAGTTAGATGATGATTTGCTCCTTTCTTACTGCAGGGCGAGCCCAAACACACTCGTTCCCACTTTGATGACGTAGCACCAGTGGTGTGCTAGTTACTGAAAAAAAGTAACTAGTTACCGTTACTAGTTACTTCATTCACAAAGTAACTAATTTACTATTTTGATTACTTACATCAAAAAGTAATGCATTACTGGAAAAAGTCACTTTTGAGTTACTTATTATTAAAGAATGTATTATTTATTTTGGGTGATTTGTGTCCATACGGCTTCATATCAGTGCTGTAATAATATAATAATCCACTGTTGATCAACTGCTATAAAACAACCATAAATGATGTGCATATAAAGCACAAAACAGCTGCTCCAAAATTAAAACAGTAATTTTTCAGCCTTAGCACAGTAATTTAAAGTAAGCTGTGCATATTCCAGGTGCACATTCTGCTGTTGAAAATGCTTCTAAAATAAATGTGGAAAAACAAATTCACAGCATTTTTCTCAGCTAAACAATGCTAAACATATCAGGCTAATGAGCTGCTGTTAGCAGTGACTCAGCAGCAGCGACAGGCTGCTTATTTACAACAACATACCGTGCAATAGTTTGGCTGACCTGTCCCTGGATAACAATCACAGTCCGTTAAAATCCAGCTGCAGTGTTAGCTTAGCTTCACTGATGCATCTTTTTTGGAGACAAAAATAATGCGCTTATTTCCACTCTGAGAAGCACGTCCTGCTCTCGCATTGACTCGCCATGATTGGCGCACATGATGTAAACAGAAACACGCTGACAATGCTTCTTCTTCTACTGTTTTACCGTATTTGGCACGGCATCCCGCAAAAATATGTAGCGCCACTGTAAACAGGAAGTACACTGCAGCTAGCAAAGTAACGGACAAACGCACCATATTGTAACGGTAACGCGTTATTTCTTTAGAAATATATTGCGTTACAGTACTAGTTACTGTCAAAAGTGACGTAACGTGTTACCGCCCAACACTGCGTAGCACAGAGCTGGAGAATCCGCGCCTCCAGGAAGCTCTCTGTTGTGATTGACATGTAAACAGACACGCCCACGAAGGTAAGCATTTCAGCGTCCTTCGCGCAGTGCTATGTATGTATTTTCTACAGTCTATGTATGTAACGGCGAACGCCCCGCCCCCACGCGCTGTCTTGTGTTTATAAAGCAGCATGAGCTGTGGAGAGGGTGATAGGAGGGCAGGCCGTCCTCTGGCCCTACGTCACCGTACGGGAAGGAGGTAGTGAGTGTCCCGTCCATAGGCACGCCCACTCATGAATATGCATAAGTAGGCCGTAAATCATCCTGTGTAGAATTGGTCAGAAATGTACTTTTCAGAGGCTAAAACTTTGGAAAACAAGCAAGTTTGGGAAAATAAACCTCAAATACAATGTTTTTGGGGTTCTTTGAACAAATGGAGATAGGTGAAAAATAGCATGATATGGGACGTTTAAAGAAAAAATTCTATCTGTTCTGAAACACCGTTCTCAGTTCAAGTTGGAAAACTAATTAGTAGTCTCATAACACTGATTAAGACTGAGGCGTATTTTACATGATCTAGATAACAGCAACAACAATCTTCACGTTTAATGAAAGGAAAACATCATCAAATAGGTGCACTAGACCAGAGGCCTGTACTACGAAGCTGGATGTCTTCTTATCCAGGTAATTTCAGGGTTAACCCTGGGTTTCCTGTACTACAATGTTGGTTAACTCCCTTCCCAGAGTAAATGGTAATTTATGCTGCTCTGGAGCAGGTTAAGTTCTTGATAAGAGATCAGTGAGTATAAAAGCCCCACCTCCTGACCAATTAGTTCTCTTAGAAGATCCTGTTTGGTGCTAATCTAACAGCTGTCCTTAGAAAAGAAAGAATATTTATGGATAGATGCAGTCATTAGTTGTAAATCTAACATCAAAGTGAGGCGTTTCTGTACTGGACACTGTGTGCATTACACTGAGCGTTAGGTTTGTCATTTGTGCAGAGAAGATTGTGGCAGACCCCTCCCACCCCAGGACACAAACTGTTTCAAACTCTCCCCTGTGGAAGGAGTTTTCAGTCCATCAGGACCAGAACCTCTAGACACATGACAGAGTTGGAGTTGTAGAAGAGGAGGACCCAAGCGCAGAGAGAGAATCAGGCATCAGGCAGGTGTAACGTTGAAAATAAGTCCATTTTATTGGTAAAAAAGCAAGGTAAGTGAACTGAACCTTCTCGGTGGTAGGTTTTGTCTAAGGGTACTTTCACACAAACCTCTTTGATCCGCACCATGCTGTGTTTCTTCAGATTGTCCGGTCTTTTTGTGATATATGAAAGCTCACTCGAAATCTGGTGTGGAGCAAACAAGTCAACTCTGGTCCTTTATAAAATGTGGATCTTGGTTCGCTTCAAGCAAAGCGTGGTATGGTTTTTAACCCTGTGAGAAAGCAAACAGGACAAAATCTAGGACTTTACGTTGAAGTGCAATTGTGGTGGAGCAACTCCATTATTGGCTGGACAGCAACGGAACACTGCAATTACACATAGAAGAAAAAACAGATGAAAAACATAACATGTATATTGCAACAAAGAACACAAGTAACAGACACAAAAGAGGTGTGGGTTCATATTAAAAAAAATAAATAAAAATAAACAAAGTTTGTGGAGAGTCCAGGTGATTAGACAGAGACAATAGTGCAATACTGTGTATTATAATTTATGGATGATTATAGTAACAGTTTGTCAGTGTCCATTTAATAGGATGAAGAAAGTATGGTATGTGAGAGAGCATGGGGGTTAGAAGAGCCAGGGGGTTTTGTACTTATTTCAGTATAAATGTCCATCTATGTTGAGTTTATCAATGGAGATGACGACCTTTTTTCCTTTTTGAGTCATTAGTTTCTGGATGCTGTGAAATTATTTATTATTTATGGCGGAACTATATTTCTTTTGGAAATTGATAATTTAGTCCATAGTCCATTTAAGCTGTCTTCCTTGTTGTTGTACCTTTTTAAAATGTTCGAATTTTGCAACAATCAGGCGTGGGAGGTTGTTGGGGGAGTTTTTCTGACCTATACGGTGAACGCAGTGGAATGTGATGTTTCTGACAGTGTCGGGAGGGAGTTTGAGTTGGAGAGTCCTAAAGTCCTAAACATTTTTTTCCGGGTCGTCTGTGGGGTGTTCGGGAATGCCGGTGTAAACAAGATTGTTGCTGCATGCCTGGAGGTCAAGGATGGTTTCCTTAATCTGTTTATTTTCAGCGGTGGTGGAGTAGAGCTGGTTAGTGAGGGTGTTAACTGACTGTTTGAGTGTCTTGTGTGAGTGTCTGTGAGATTGTCCATTTTTTTCGGCTGTATTCGAGGATCTGGCGAAGTGATTGAATTTGTTGTGTAACACTTCAATAAGTGCGATTCTGCTGTCGAGTCCAGTGAGTTTGTGCAGCAGGGAGTGTTTGTAGATGAATCTGAGCTGGAGAGTGGAGAATGTAGGGATCACTTTTTTCTGTACCTGAGGTTATTTTGGAAGTGGATGTGGGAGTGGGGGTGAGGTCGGGAGCGTTTTTGTCCATTTTGCAAATCCTTTCAAAGCACTCATTGATGTAATCCTCGAGTTGATCCAGGCCACATGATGTAATTATCTAACTAAAAAGCAAGGGACGTGTGTGTGTGTGTGGAGCAAATATCTCGCCGACGCGGTACGAGTTTGACCTGAAACTTGGTCAACAGGTTCCAAATACCCCGAGTGTGTGTATCTGTTATTTTGGAGTAATTTGGTCGATTCAAAACGTTTATTTTAATTTTGTTTCACTTCGGGACGGCCCCGAAATGAAACCTATTCAGCTTTTGACCTCAGGGTGTGAGGGGGCGCTAGCGCACCATCTATATCTATTTCACTGCACAGCTCACTTCCGGTGGGTGCATGAGCTCTCGTGGACTTCTCTTTTCTCTTCTATTTTTGTACTGTTCTATATTTGGTGATGACATTTTGAAACGTTTATTTTCATGTTACTTTGACCGTTCGCTATTTAGACCGGACAGACCTCACCCGGAAGTTATTGAATGGCTGCTGTGTTGAAAGCTGCACATTTCTCAGCAGCGCGCGTGTGTGAGGGAGAACAAACGGAGGAGATTTGTGTCCAAGGTAGAGAGTCACACACACACACACACACACACCGATCATGTGCGCTTCACTATCGATCACCGTCTATGTGTGTGTGTGTGTGTATGTGTGTGTAACGGACCACCATTTAGTCCGGTTACAGTCCATTGGGTGGTAGTGACTGTAGTGTTGAGTCAGATCAGTAAACGGTGCCACATAGTGAAGGTCACCTGATGATTACTGCAGCTTCACTCACGACACACCTGCCACTGCACCTAACTACTGAAAATAGATACGTTTAGTGAAAGTTAGGCAGGCACACACACACAACAAAAAATATGAAAATACTCAAAATACACAAAACTATATATTTATACAAAAATTACACAAAAGACAACAGAAATGCAAAAAACTACACTAAAAAAAATGATACAAAATGACTCCAGAATCACACTACTTAAGGCAACAAAAAATAATTATACAAAAAATGCACAAATGACGTAAAACAAAAATCTAAACAATATTTATACAGGAAGTGCACAAAACGACAACAGAAATGCATAAAAATATACAAAAAGGCTCCAAAAACACACAAAAAGACTCCAAAAAACATATATTACAGAAAAATACACCAAACGACAACAAAAACATGAAAATGACTCAAAATACACTAAACGAGATACTTATAATCCCACATGAATGCATACTTCCGACGAGCACTGTACATTACAAAAAATACACCAACTGAAAAAAATTATAAAAAATTAGTTAAAAAAAACAAAAAAACAACACATCTATCATATGCGCATGTCTCATAGAATTAAACCAGGGAAATTGCACACGCTGTTTTACTTTGCACCTGCAAATATACCCATTTATAATGCTACAGAGTATGTTGTTATAATTGACAACTCTTCCGACGGGCACTGTACTCAACTTCAAAAAAACATACATTTACAGAAAAATACAACAAAAGTATGAAAATGGCTCAAAATACACAAAACTAAATATTTATATAAAAAAATACACAAAATTACTCCTGAATCACACTAAAATAGCAACAAAAACAATAATTATACAAAAATACACATGACTCCAAAAAACATACGTTACAGAATATTACACCATACAAAAAATGAAGTCATGCACATGTCCCATAGAATTAAACCAGGAAAATTGCACCCACATTGTGCACCCGCAAATATACCCCTTATGCTCCCACATGAATACATACTTCCGACTCACTGATCCATACCACCTGGATATACAGTGCAGACAATGGGATGTCATTCGGACTAGAGAAGTGTGGTCGGATGGTGACTAAGAGAGGGAAGGTAGTCCACACAGAAGGGGTCTCACTCCCAGAAGGAACAATAGCAGACATTGATGACAGTTACAAGTACCTCGGAATCCCACAAGCAAATGGCAACCTCGAAGAGGTGACAAGGAAAGTGGCTTCGGCCAAATACCTCCAACGAGTAAGGCAGGTCCTAAGAAGCCAGCTCAATGGCAAGAACAAGTCCCGGGCAATAAACAGCTACGCCCTGCCAGTAATCAGATACCCTGCAGGAATAATAAGCTGGCCAAAGGATGAGATACAGACCACAGATGTTAAGACACGAAAGCTCCTAACCATGCACAGAGGGTTCCACCCCAAATCCAGCACTCTGAGACTGTACGCTAGCCGGAAGGAAGGAGGCCGAGGACTAGTGAGTGTGAGAGCCACTATCCAGGATGAAACATCCAAGATCCATAAGTACATCAAGGACAAGGCTCCAACAGATGACGTGCTCAGTGAATGTCTCAGACAATGGGGAACAGAAGAAGAGGTGCTGGAGGTTCCGTCATGGGAGGTCAAGCCCCTACACGGGATGTACCACCGAAACATAACTGAAGTGGCGGATATCAAGAAATCCTACCAATGGCTAGACAGAGCCGGACTAAAGGACAGCACAGAGGCACTTATCATGGCTGCACAGGAGCAGGCCTTGAGCACCAGAGCAATAGAGGCCCAGATCTATCACACCAGACAAGACCCCAGGTGCAGACTGTGCAAAGAGGCCAATGAGACAATCCAGCACATAACTGCAGGGTGTAAGATACTGGCAGGGAAAGCTTACATGGAGCGCCATAACCAAGTGGCTGGCATAGTATACAGGAACATCTGTGCAGAGTATGGGCTGGAAACCCCAAGGTCAAAGTGGGAAACACCTCCAAAGGTGGTAGAGAATGACCGAGCCAAGATCCTGTGGGACTTCCAGATACAGACGGACAGAATGGTAATGGCGAACCAACCAGACATTGTGGTGGTGGACAAGGAGCAGAGGAAAGCCGTTGTGGTTGACATAGCAATACCAAGCGACTTCAACATCAGGAAAAAGGAACACGAGAAACTAGAGAAATACCAGGGGCTCAGAGAAGAGTTGGAGAAAACCTGGAGGGTGAAGGCATCAGTGGTGCCCGTGGTCTGTGGGGGGGCGGCGGCTATGTGAGTGTTTTGAGTGTTTTTCAATGGAAGCATTTATTCTCACCCCGTTGTTGCTGGTACAGTAAATAGGATTTTTCTGTGAGTGTCTGCTTGAGAAACAATAAAAGCTGGGCCTTCATGTTACATTCTGGTACTCCTAGGCTGGGGTGTAACATTCTTGTTCTGAACTAACGCCCCTCGTATCTTAGCCTCAACACACTACGATTGGCTGGAAACATCTCATGGTGAAAGATGCTTCCTGGGGCAGGCTGACTGCATCCCCAAGTTCACGAAACTGTCAAATTATCGTACATTCAGCATTTTTGGGGATTATTGATCGTACATCGTACAAAGGGCCAAATTATCATACAAATGCGGTCATTTTCAGACAACTGGCAACCCTGACCTGCTTACAGCATGAGCTGCTTCCACGGCTCCTGGCTGTTTTAAGTGGCAAATGTGTTATGTGACAGTAGAGAGCGACACCAGTAAGACATGTAAGAACACAAGAGACCCAAGCGACTCAACAGAATGGGCGTTACTAGCTGGGTTTCCATTACAGATTTTCGCAAAATGAAAACAATATTTCTAAATGTTGACAGAGTACACTGTTTTGGGCAGGAGCCTTGCAACTCCCTTGAAGTTTCATCCCGCAAGACTTCGCTGGAGAAAGACAGATGCTCCAAACCTCCTTATAACACTCTGTATTCCTTTGTTGTTTCACATCTAATGTGGCACTAATGATTTTAAAATATAATGCTGAAAAGGCAAAATTTCAGCTGTCCTCTGATTTAGATCCACAACAGTTGCTCTATTAATGAAATCTACACTGAGACAGGAATGTATAAAAAAAACATTTAATAATAAAAAAGTAAATACAATGACCCCCTTCCGCAGGAGGGGTGAACGCTAAAAAGAGTAAAGCAATATATTTAATAGCATGAGGAAGAGGAAGGAGGGGGTGTGAAGTGAGGAAGGATTTTGATGGAAAATTACTGCTCTACAGAGCTCTGCTTATCAGTCCAGCTCTGTTATGAGACTTTGAATCAAACCGGTTTCTGCTGGCACTAATGAATGCAGCACAACCTGTGTCTGTACTGTACCAGTGACATGCAGTCAGGGTAGGCAATGCCTACCCAAGGGTGAATTGCTATTTTGATTATTTTTTTTAATTCAAATTAAATTCTAAATTATTTATTTTTCCATTTCCGATAGCTTAAAGTACCTATAAGTTTGAAAGTGTGAGCATTTTTTGCTTTTCATAGCCCAAATGATTAAACATCACTATTTCCTGGTACGGCAGAGACGCTGCGCAGTCTCACTCTGCTGTAAGGCAGGAGGAGGCCACACCCCCTCCCAAAATCACATTGCGGCTCTGCCTCCGGCCCCACAACATGTTTTTGTGTGTTTGCGCATGTGTAGTCAGTTCCCCAAGATAAAAACTTACGTAAAAAGGCAGCTCTCTATGCTGCCTTTGGATGTAACCGTGCTATGGTAAATGCTATACGTAAGTTCACAGTGCATTATTGAATTGATACAGTGCGGCCTCTGCTACATTTTCTAGGTAATTCGAAGGCCGCGGGATAACACTACAGACAGGATGACAGCGCTAGAGACAATAAAGAAACTTTCTTTTGATGAAAAACGACAGCTTTTAAAAGATGGGAGACCAACACCTGAGTTACCAGACCTTCAGCAAAGGTAAAGTCAGAACATTATTTGTACTTTCCACAGTGAATGGTACAAAAGGAAGGATTGGCTTTGTGGATGCTCCTCACTGAGGCTGTTCTGAGTTGTTGTTGTCATTTTCTCCGTGTTTCTGTGTTTCCAACACAAACAACGGATGCGCTGTCATGAGACATATCATAAGACAGGAGGAGGCCACACCCTCTCCCAAAAGCACATTGCTGCTCTGCCTCTGTTCCCATTGCGTGGTTTTACGTGTTTGCGCATGCACAGTCAGGTCCCCAAGATGACAACCATTTACGTCCAAAGGCTGCGTAGAGAGCTGCCTTTGGACGTAACCGCGCTATGCTAAATGCTATACGTAAGTTCACAGTACATTAGTGAATTGATATCACGTGACCGCTGCTGCTACGTTCTCGAGCTAGTGGGCGGGATAACACTACAGGCAGGATGACAGCGCTAGAGACGATAGAGAAACTTTGTTTTGAAGAAAATCGACAGCTTTTAAAAGATGGAGACCAACACCTGAGCTACCAGAGCTTCAGCAAAGATAAGGTCAGAACATGTTTCATACTTTTCACAGTGAATGGTACAAAAGGAAGGATTGGCTTTGTGGATGCTCCTCACTGAGGCTGTTCTGAGTTGTTGTTGTCAGTTTCTCCGTGTTTCTGTGTTTCCAACACAAACAGATGTGCTCTCGTGTCATGAGATACATCGTGTTGGGAGAGTATGGAGGCTGCTATTGAATAATTGTTTATGTTTCTTTAATGGTGTTTTATGATGGTGATTTTGTTAGATGGCTAAATGCTTGTTCATGTGGATCTTGTTGGGTTTTTTTTTCTTTATTATGAATTTTATATTTTGATAAGCGCATTGAGATAACTTTGTTGGAAATTGCTTTATACAAATAAAGTTGATTTGAATTGAATTAACACTTGCCAGTAGAAACATATGAAATTGTCATTGGTGGTCTCGATTTGCAACATTCCTACCCAACCCTAGTGGTCACGGCACGTCACTGGTGCTCACGGCATGTCACTGTACTGTACGTGATCTAATCTAACATGAAGGAGCAACGTTTCTATTCAAAAGTACAATGAATAATGCAGTCATCGTGTATAAACACTTGAAAAATTGTCCACATAAACACACATTTGATGATATGATGATTAATATAATAATTGCCGTAACAATTGTTGGGGCAGAATAATTAGTTATGCTTAATAATATAATTACTTATATTTTAATCCTTAAGCCTTGGGGTGTAACTTTTCATTGTGTGATTTCTCATGTCTTCAACTTTAACTTGTCTTCACTCTGGGTCAGACTGCCTTGTCCAAAGCACATGATATGCTTACACACACACTCACATAGTCCCCAAAACATTCCCAAGGACAGGTGCGTAGGCACTCTCTGTGTGCGCACTCACATGTCACACACACACGCCATACACATCCATTCATTCACACACACAAACACAAACGCACACTCCTCCGTCTCTATGACAACCGACAGATACAGGACTGGTTGTTTAGACCCAAAAGAACAAACTGTCTTTCCTTTTTTCTCCCTCTGTCCTCACCTCCTCCCTCTCTCTGTATCTCTATCTCCTGGGGGGAGGAGGGAGGGGGACTGAGGGGAATATACGTATTGGATCAGAACTGTCTCACTCTGTCATCGAACGTCTGGCCGGACGGACATAATTTTGTACTCTCTTTTTTACTTAGTCTTAGTCTTAATAAATCTTTTCTATAAAATCATCAATGCTCCTCCTGGATTCCATCATTCAACCAGAGCAATGAATCATGTCTCAAATGAGGTCAACCGTAAATTCTGCCGTAACAATTGGCGATCACGAACAGGACCATCTTCTGTCCACCCCTCGGACAGAGACTGGATCACGAACCATCGGTTGAACCTCAAACACCAATTCGGACTAAGGTAAAGCTGCCTTTATAAATATATATATATATGTAAATTTTCATTTACATATATATATATTCGCTCTGTGTTGATTTTTTTTTTGGAACCAGTCAAGCATTGTATTGATTTTCAGCTTTGAGCTTTGATTTTGATCCTCAGCTGTTCTGTGTTTTGACGCAGTGAATAGCCATGAGAAAGGCTCAAATGGTTGAGGTTCTGTGCTTTTTAATGCTGTAGGTTCTCTCTGGTTTTCTTCGGGCTCGGATATTTTGTTTAGGTCATTATTTACTTTGGTTTTGTTCGGACACCCACAGACAGCCTGTGAGGTCCTGACCAGAGATAGACGGGCAACCAAAGTTTCCAAAACATCCCAGCGGTGCCATGATCTGAGTTCACCTCTGTACCGAAAGATTAAAACCCCGAATCTAACCTAAATTGTGTTTCTGTGAATCAAACAGATGAACAACCCAATAAACAAATAATATATGCATACGCATATACAATCTTGGTATGATGTGAACTCAGATCATGCTTTCAGGCGAGTTTTACTTTTTTTTTATCTTTGTTTTTATTTTGTTTAAACGTGGAATCAGATTTCTCCCTTTGGCTTGGCTTTAATGCTTTCATTTGGACGAGTGTCAGCTTTTGTTTTTTTTTTTTTTTTCTCTCTCAAACACACACACACACACACAAGAGAGAGAAAGACAGAGAGCTGTGTTTTTTTCTTTTTTTTTGGACGTGTGACCACACACACACACACACACACACACACACACACACACACACGTACAGAGAGAGAGAAAGGGAGAGAGAGAGAGAGCACACACACAGGCACGCGCACGGGCGCACGCGCACGCACACGCCACACCCATCCCAAGAGAGAGGTGGCGCCCCCACTGGCCAGTTTAGTGCACTACACACTTGTGACACAACATTGTGATTTCTCACTTCTCCCCTGCCGATAGAATAGTGCCATTACACACAGACACTATTTTTATTTTTATTTTAAATTTTATTTTGATTTCATGTTTGCAACACACACACACACACACACAGATGAATACAGTATTTCATTTTATTTTATTTTAATATTACTGTTACCATCATTATCATTTTTTATTATTTAAATTGTTAGTTTCTGTTGGCTTTGTGGTTGTCCCCTGAAGAAACGACATCTTCAATGAAAGAATGAAATCACCTTCAACTCTTACGCTAATGGAATGTCAACATCATTCAAAGGACCAAGCATCAGAAGGAAATGGACAATCAAAGGTGTGTGACCTTTCAGGACTCAAGGACTCAACTCCCATTCAGCAAAGCAATGCTGAAATAACTCGCTCAGTCCCAAGTCAACTCTTCATCGTCTATGAATGGGCCGCATGCCAATGCTGGATTAACACATCCTGCCCCATCATCAAAGACTGAGAACCTGTGGGCGTCGGAGTGGACACTCCCCCCACCAATGAGTTGCGAGTTAAACGCCACGACTACTGCCTGAATGATGGGCAGCAACTGCAGACTGGTCACACGTCTGCTGGAAATCTTCACCAAAAAGACACTGTTTCAAAAGCCACAAGGATACCAAGCCACAAGAAGTCCACCACAGCCTTTGGTGGTAGTGCGCACGCGCACGCACAGGCACGCGCACGCACAGAGCTAAATCACTTTAGCCTTGAACTTTGGCATGGAGGGGGACAACTAGCAAATAGCCAACAAGCTTCTCCTTCGCACAATACTAACCCCTCTATCTTCTGACTGTGCACTAGATTATTTTGTTTTCATTTATTCTCTCACACGCAGACAGACCAGACATACAGTCACACACCCACATTCACAACAATGAGAAACACAGGACCACCAGAACTTCACACAGAACCCTTCTGTTTGCCACATGAGATCAAGTGTGCCCATCATTTATCTTTGCTTTTATTCATTATGTTGCTCATTTATTTACACTGCTTTGGCCTTTATGAGAAAACAACAAACAAAGGGGAAGAAAATAGTGTTACTAAAAGGTTGTTTTTGTTTGCTTTTCTTTCATTTATTCTCTTGATTGAGGGGAGGCCCCCCACAATGCAAGATATGGTTACATCCGCTGAAGAAAGAGCCCTCTGTTGCCTCAGCTTTTGGAGCTGAAGTTTTAATTTTTATTGGCCATGATTTTTTTGAGCTCACACGTTTTTCTCCTTTGTTATTTCTGAACGATTCTTCTTTTTCTCTTTTGTTTTTACTCAATTTCAGGAAAATTGAGACAGAGATTGAGGACTGCAACCTCAACAAGTTTAAATTTTGACATTTTTTTTGACCGATACCCTCGTAAACAATCTGTACCTTACCCTTTTTGAAGCTGCTTGCGACAGACAGCCTAGTTCAACATTCATTATTTTCATTTTGCGCTCCTCCCCCTTACCGCGTCGGACTGTCTGGCCGGCCCAAAGCCACTCGACAGCATGGGGGGGGTACCAAATTTTTCCTGAGAAAAAATGTCCCATTAGTTGCTATGAGTACATAGGCAATTACTTTTCAAACAAGAAGTCCTGGTTTAATGTGCAGAAAAAGGATAAACCTTGCTAGGGAAAGCACTCTTCGGGGGATAGCGGTCCACCTGATTTGATACATGCTTGGTAACCGAGTACCGTTCTGAACAAATTTCTACGTTCCCTTAGAGTGAGGGTTATTAGAGGTTGCGTGCTCCGTTCAATGTTGAGTGATATTAGAGGTGCCCAGAAAGTTCTGACAGTTGAGTTTCCCTCAGGTTGCAGACCGAGGTTGAGTAGACTGCCGATTCAGAGGTTTTTTTCTTAGACTTCTGGAGTTTATGGTGGTTGAGTTATTCCCAAACTCTTATTCTTCAAGAGTGGCGGTTGAGTAGACTGCCGATTCAGAGGTTTTTTTTCTTAGACTTCTGGAGTTTATGGTGGTTGAGTTATTCCCAAACTCTTATTTTTCAAGAGCGGTGGTTGAGTTTCCTGCTGATTCAGAGATTCTTTTTTACATTTCTGGAGATGGACAGCGGTTGAGTTTCCCCCGCGGACCGGGGTTGAGTTTGGTTATTGTGCATGGCCGTGCGATTGCTGCTTGATCAGCAGCTAGTAGACTGTCAGTACTGCAAGGGACAATACTCTAAGTGTAGACTCCGCCAAGGCGGAAGTAAAAAGGAGCGTACCTCTTAGTAATCAGACGATACCAGTAAAAAGCAATTAATTAACACTAAAAGGTTGCCAAGCATGGGGGGGCAATAAGAGCTCATTGACCCCGAGAGACGAGGTGGACTGGCTATCGCCATTGGTGGGTTAGATGAGACCTATATTCCACTTAGACACTGCAGCAAAACCTTGTGAATGCATGGACGTGAAAATTGAGGCATGAACGTGTGCGGTGCATGAGTGACTGAATGATGACACGTTACGTATGCCTGAGAGAACCGCGTTGTGAGTGCGAATGTGCCGTGGACGTGTCATTGAGTGATTGACCGATGAATGGCTGTTTGACTACACATGTTCCTCTGTTTCACCTTCCTTTCCTCCTGGGTTTTGATGCACTAGATCTTCTCCCTGTTTTTGCCAATTATGTAGTGGGGTGTTCAGAAAACACTGCTGCTTGTTAAAAGAACTATGGTTTTAGGCCTTGGGCCTTCTAAAAAGTTTACCAGGTTTTAAAGGGTTTTTTTTTCTGGGTGTTTAAAAACACCAAACGACGTTTTTTTTTATATATGGTACCACTTTCAGTGGAATGACTGGCTTTGACCTTGACTGACCTTACATGTTCAGTGTCCATGTTTTTTGTTGTTATATGTGTATACTCGTTGTGGTGTGCACTTGTCTACGTCTTCGTCTTAGTTGTTGTTATTATGTAGCTTTTTCCAAAATACAGGTCGCTGTAAGGAGACGAATCAGATCCAACTAAAGAAAAGAGATATTTTAAATTATCCAGTTAAGTCTTAATGGTTTCCTCTCTTTCTGTTTCTGAGTGTTTCCTAACAGAATGCCACCGCCTTTTCGACTCCGATCCTGTCTCCTCCAGCCGCCATGCCTGGTCACTGCTTCTTATGATGAAGGATGAGAATTAAAGGGAAGTATTGTCCATAACTGTAACTGGGAAACAAAGGGGAAATAGATTGAAATAGACACGTGACAATATGACATATTGTGGATGTTCTAACATAATATCTATTCCAGAGACTACAGAGACTTCCAATCCAACTGCAAAAGTGGGGACAGATCTTCAAATTTCCAAAAGGAGCGTACAGTTGACCCTGGCTTTGACCTTTATGGCTGAGGAGAAGGAGGTCGAGGAGGTTGGAGGGCACAAAGGCAGGCGGACACAAGAGAGAGGAAAACGGAGACACATCCAAAATGATCAGATAAGTGATTTTCCAATGATATTTATCATATGGTTTTAAGAATCCAAATGTATTCTTATGTAAAAAAAGGGAAGGGAGGGGCCAACGTCCCTCTGATTTTTGATTTATATTTTATCATAGGAAAATAATATACCCCAAAACCCTCCAACCATTTTCTTCTTGTTCCAACAGCACTTAGCGTGCAAGACCATAAAACACCTTCACTGGGTTTAGACACGTTTAAGGGAAAAATTAAGTGTTCTCAACATTGGGTTGGTGGCCCAATCTGGGTCGCCTGAGATTTAAAAAAGGGTCCTCCTGAAATTCTTGATAATTGATTGAAATAAGAGATAGTTTAAAGTTAAGTAACTTCCAAGCATTTAAGGAAGCTCTCCAAACCGTGCTGGGGCTCGTCACCCCTACGAATGGGATAAATACAGAGAGCAAAAGACAATATGATTGTTCGACTCAACTTAACTTTAATTCTGTCTAACCTTAAAGGGCCAATAATCTCGCTAAACTCTGGTTCAGACACAGAATAGGAGACACTTTTGCCACCAATTGACCTTCAAAATTAAGTAAATTACATCTCAAATAATAATTATGAGGGAAAATAATGAAATAAATGAACTGACAAATTCAGCTCTATAAAAGAATTAGGCTATGTAATTAGGTGTGGAGTGTTAACATTATTCAGAATAAATAAAGGATAGAATAAGATTTCTCCTTCACAAATAAGAGATAGCAAAGAAAATAAACAAACAATTTAAATAAATAAATAACATTATTTATTTATTTGGTTAAACTCATTTAGCTTTCTCAC
Organism: Gouania willdenowi; assembly: GCF_900634775.1. Classification (NCBI taxonomy): domain Eukaryota; kingdom Metazoa; phylum Chordata; class Actinopteri; order Blenniiformes; family Gobiesocidae; genus Gouania; species Gouania willdenowi. Next base: position 35,980,352 of record NC_041059.1, read on the forward strand.
ATCTCCATGTCTCCCAATTGTATGTTTTCATCTTGAGAAGACATGTAATCACACTCCACACTTCTCCGTCTGACTTGCATGTCCTTCTCCGTCCGACTTGCATGTCCTTGTAAACAGTGGTTCTCAAAATTGTTGCTTCTCACCAGGTAAGTAGATGTACCACAGATAATCACTGCAACTCCAGCTGTGCTTCTTCTTACTCCAGGAAAAGAAAATCGAATTAATACTTCCTGCTTTTCTTTCAGCCTCATATTTTCCCACTCGCGTGCGAATGGGCTACAGAGCTAGCATGGCTAAAAGCTCACTAACCCACACCTAACCATTGTGTGATTGTGCAGCAGCACCTTTTAGGATCTGAAAAGCTCTCAGATCCTGACCTCTGACCTGTCTCTGCCTTCCTGGCCATACTAACTATTCATTTAGTTAGTTAACTAAACCTAACACCCCTAAACTTTTATTTTATTCTATTCTATTCTATTCTATTCTATTCTATTCTATTCTATTCTATTTTATTCTATTCTATTCTATTCTATTCTATTCTATTTTATTTTATTTTATTTTATTTTATTTCATTTCGTTTTATTTTATTTTATTTTATTTTGTTTTATTTTATTTTGGGTGAGTGTTTTTCCCCCCCCACCCCTTTTTTTTTCTGTCCAGGTACCAGCTAAAGCCTCAGTAGTGGGATCGCGCCTGTGTTCAGGTACCAGCCAATCCCAAGAGTTTTGTTTTGGTGTTTTTCCCCCTCTTCTGTTCAGGTACCTTCCGATCCCAAGAGAGGTTGCCAGGTGTGTGGAGACTACCCTTCCACAGACAACAACCAATCATCTACAACGCCGACCGGAAACGAACGACCCACACGGCTGTGAAGGTCGCAGAGCGAGCCACGTGGATTCACGCATCACACTGCAGGAAGGTGCCAACACCAGTCGACCTTGATCTTGAGGCGACTGGTCCAACGGAGGAAGTACCAACATCACCACTGATCGTGGAACCGCAGTAAGGAGCGTTTCCTCTTTTCTGGATTAGGAGCAGTGTTTTGAGGAGCCTTTGTGTGCCCTGAAAGTTGCAACGAAGGGCAGAAGAAAAGTCCCCGGGGTTACAAGCTAATCTTTCTAACGGGGCATATGGTCTGTTGAAACCTTTGAAATCCAACCTTGAGGACATCGTGGGAGATCACAAGCATTTTCCCGCTGTGATGAAGAGGTCACGAGCCCCTCTGTTTATGCCCCAGGAGCAGGCTGGAATTATGCCATTATTCTGTCGTTTCATGTCACTCGTGTTCTGGTCATCGATTGGGGCGATGGTCCTGTCCGCGGTTCCAGTACTCCTCTGGCTCCTGGCCTCCAGGGGGACAATCGAGGACACTGGACTTGAACCAATGAATACAAGTGTTGTTCCTAATGAATGCTTCTTTTTACAGGGTGACGAATGCAAGCAGAAATAAACGTTGGATAAACGACATCGTCCTCCACAACACTTTAGCTGCGACCAATGTTCACGAACACCAGGTACCGATACGCGCACTATCAAGCTAAAAGGAGGGGGCCTATCCAACTGTTTTTGTTCTTACATGCCTGTGTCATCAACACACCCCCGCTTAACCGATACCAATGGATGCTTCCGACTCCTTTTGTTATTTGTCTCACTCTAATTTCGGCATGGGGGACCCCAACCGTTGTTCTAAACCGCCAGTAAAAAAACTGACTACACTACGCGATGACACATCTTCCGCTATGTATGTAGATTACACGCGATCCACACTTTTTTCCCTTCTGTTTCGCCAGAAACGGAACTCGCAAACTAGGCCAGATTCCCGGTCATAATTTCAATTTTACTTAGTCCTGAATGCGACACCGCACATAATTCGCACACATGTGCCCACATTCATACACCCGGGACTAATAGCTTTCATCCACACGACGATCTGGGGTACGGCTGCGCGTCGAAACCTTAGAATACAGGTTTAAGTCCTTTGTTAACGCGTCATTTTTGGCCCTTACTGGCCTCTCTGGGGGAAATCACGAATATACGCTTAATGGTCCCACAAAGTAGAATGGTCCTAGACCTACAGACCGTGGCCAAAAGAGGCGTTTGACGCCATGAACAAAGACCGCCACGTCCTATAACCCTTCCGCCGCCGGAAGCCCAGCCTGAAGTGTTTATGATGAGTGTTTTTGATGTCTCAGATGATGACTCTGCTTACTGATGACACCTACATATGTTTTTGTTGCTGTGCTGTGCTGACATTTATACCATGTGTGTTTTTGCTACTAGTGATATATATTCCACATTCATTGATCACCAATGATGTTAGTTGCTAAGGATATTTGATTTTATTGTGCAGTGTCCCCTGAAAAAAAATAATGCTTATATCCATAGTGTTATAACGGTGTCAATATCATTTGTCCTACGGACCATGAGGTTGCGCTAGAATTACACTAATTTTGATTAATGTTTTATGTGTTTTGGGCTGTGCTAAAGTTAAACAACTTACTAACTAATTTCGCTTTTTTGTGTTGGACTTTGTCCAAAAAGAGTGGATTGTTGGGGCAGAATAATTAGTTATGCTTAATAATATAATTACTTATATTTTAATCCTTAAGCCTTGGGGTGTAACTTTTCATTGTGTGATTTCTCATGTCTTCAACTTTAACTTGTCTTCACTCTGGGTCAGACTGCCTTGTCCAAAGCACATGATATGCTTACACACACACTCACATAGTCCCCAAAACATTCCCAAGGACAGGTGCGTAGGCACTCTCTGTGTGCGCACTCACATGTCACACACACACGCCATACACATCCATTCATTCACACACACAAACACAAACGCACACTCCTCCGTCTCTATGACAACCGACAGATACAGGACTGGTTGTTTAGACCCAAAAGAACAAACTGTCTTTCCTTTTTTCTCCCTCTGTCCTCACCTCCTCCCTCTCTCTGTATCTCTATCTCCTGGGGGGAGGAGGGAGGGGGACTGAGGGGAATATACGTATTGGATCAGAACTGTCTCACTCTGTCATCGAACGTCTGGCCGGACGGACATAATTTTGTACTCTCTTTTTTACTTAGTCTTAGTCTTAATAAATCTTTTCTATAAAATCATCAATGCTCCTCCTGGATTCCATCATTCAACCAGAGCAATGAATCATGTCTCAAATGAGGTCAACCGTAAATTCTGCCGTAACACAATACAAAGAAATTTCCCGTACTGTACATGTGTTCTCGGAGAGCAGTGGTCATGTGACCAGGTATGTGACGTGTATTTGCGGAGACAGTGTTCCCATAACGCTTTTGGGACACATTTCAATATCGAAACGCCTGAAATTCCGGAAGCGTAAAAAAATTTTGAGTGATTTTTGAGTGCATTTTTTATTGCACCATTTAGATTTTACAGATTTCCAAGGGTAATGGAAACGCAGCTACTTTCAGCTGGGACTGCACTGCTGGTACATGAGCACTAGAAATACTGCATTAGTTTTTGTTTTTTTTTCCAGGCCAATATTTTTACTCAGTAACGAATGCTAATTACCATTTTCACTGATGGTAAATCAGTGAAAGCCCCTAAAATCTCTTCTTGGAGCACTTTTAAAGAATACACATATTTTAAAATGTCATTATATAATGCACTCTTTGTAAAAGTCTATCTAAGTAACTCGAGCCTTGTCATTGTAAGTAATCAGGGGTGGAAAAAGTACAGAAAAAAAATAGAAGTACTGTTACTTTTGAAATTTTACTTAAGAAGAAGTAAAGTTATTGGTGTAAAAATCTACTCAAGAAAAAGTAAAAAAGTAGATCACTTAAAATGTACTCGGCACAAGTTACTTAGATACTTTTTTTTTGGGGGGGGGGGGGACGTCCCTCCCATGCAAAAAAGTACAAATACATGTATAAAGATCAAACGATTCGATTCACGATACTGGGTTCACGATACGATTCTCTCACAATTTATTTTACAAAATGGGACTGTAGAAAAATGATGACTGAAAAATATTCCTTTATTTATTGGGGGGAAAAAAACTATACTGTTTTCCTTTTATTTTTCATTGTCAAAAGAATCCCTTGATAAACTACTCAAAACAATGCAATATAACTAAAAATAAATCTTGAATGAAATTAATAAAGCAATAATACAAATGAAGAATAAGCCTATTAATTTAAATTCTGTTTCTATAGTAAAAACATGCAAAACTGCATAATAGTTCCTTTTCTTTTTAAAAGTGCAACTGAAAATGTATTTTCTGCCTTAACAATTGGACTTTAAAAAAAAAAAAAAAAGTAATTTTACTGTATTTACGTCAGATATTTGTTTGGACCAGCAGAGGGCGCTGGTAACCCAGCGGTCGGTTGGCATGCAGATATCTTGCAGTGAAGAAGAGATGCTATGCTAGCAGACAGAGCTAAGAGAAAAAGGTGACTTTTACAGATATTCACGTAATATTACAGATGTTGTTTTCGGTGCTAAAGGGGTAAGGAATCATTTATGAACATGCATAAGAGTATAAGGCGGCCAGAAAGAAAGTATTAGCAGATTCCGCCTGCCGCCAACGCTTCTGGATAGCACCCTCTGCTGTTTAAAAAAGTATTGCGATTTAATTTTCACAGTATCGATGTGAATCATGATACCTATGAAACGATTTTTAACTACCTTACAGGGACCAGCGAAATCTATAGCTAGGATCGCCCCGTGTGAACGAGGTGCTGCACTGGAAGAGAGAATCTGGTGCTGCGGGGCCCCCGGCCTCACTCACCAGTAAACACCTGGGGACTGATGAAAAATATGGTTTTACTTGAAATTAAATATTGTAATTTATGTAACAGAAACAGGCGTGGGATGAGAGTGCGGGATTTATTTTACTCTGGAACAGAATCTATTTCCAATGTAATGAAGTACTGTTATTTAAAACAAAATTTATGTAAAGTAAAAGTAAAATTACTGATTTTAGAAAGTACTCAAAGAAGTAAAAGTACACAAAAAAGCTACTAAATTAGAGTACGAGAGTAAATGTAATATGTTGCTTTTCACCCCTGTAAGTAGTGCAATGAACTGAGCACAGCTGTGGAATACTGCAATAGCCATCACATGTATCTCGTAGTTGTGAGAAAGTTGTGAGAACAATAAAGGATAATGATTGAGGAGGTGTGAGAAAGGATAGTGTTCCTGGAGTACAAGGCAAGGCAAGGCAAGGCAAATTTATTTGTATAGCGCATTTCATACTCAAGGCAACTCAATGTGCTTTACATGATAAAACATTCAATTGTTTAAAATCAATAAGAACATTTAAAATCATCAGTAAAATCAATTAATATCATCAATAAAATCAATTAAAATCATCAGTAAAATCATCATTACATCAACAACATGACAAAAAATCTCTCAATCATATGCAGTAGAGAAAAAAAGTGCCTTTAACTTTGATTTAAAAATGTTCACATTAGATGCTGACTTCAGCTCTGCTGGCAGTTTGTTCCACTTGCAGCATAACAACTAAACACAGCATCACCATGTTTACTGTGAACTCTGGGCTCCACTATCTGACCTGTGTCCATAGATCTGAGAGACCTGCTGGGTTCATACCTGACTAACATGTCACTGATGTATTCTGGACCAAACCCATTCACAGATTTATACACCAGCAGCAGAACTTTAAAGTCTATTCTGAGGCTGACTGGGAGCCAGTGTAAAGACTTAAAAACTGGTGTAATGTGCTCTGACCTCTTTGTTCTGGTTAAGACCCGAGCTGCAGCGTTCTGAACCAGCTGTAGCTGTTTGATGTTCTTTTGGGGGATTCCTGTCAGAAGACCATTACAATAGTCCAGTCTGCTGGATATAAAAGCAAGGACCGGTTTCTCCTGATCTTTCTGAGCCATTAAACCTTTCACTCTGGAGATGTTCTTTAGGTGGTAGAAGGCTGTTTTTGTGATAGATTTGATGTGACTGCTGAATGTAAGATCTGAGTCAATCACAACACCAAGGTTTTTGACTTGGTCTTTAGCTTTTAAAGATCGAGACTCAAGATAATTGCTGACAGCAGTCCTCTTTTCCTTGTTACCAAAGACAATCACCTCCATCTTGTCATGGTTTAGTTGAAGGAAGTTTTCACTCATCCAGCAGTTTACTTTTTCTAAACAGTCACACAACACCTCAATGGGACCATGGTCATCTGGGTTCAGTGATAGATATAGTTGTGTGTCATCTGCGTAATCAACCTTACAGTTCTGTAAAATTTGTCCTAAAGGAAGCATATAAAGGCTAAACAGAAGAGGTCCAAGAACAGATCCCTGAGGAACCCCACAGGACATTGGTAATCTGTCAGATTCAAAGTTTCCAATGCTTACAAAATAGCTTCGCTCCTCCAAGTATGACTTAAACCATTGCATTACTTTTCCATTTAGTCCAACCCATGTTTGCAATCTGTGCAACAAAATTGTATGATCTACAGTGTCAAATGCAGCACTTAGATCCAACAGAATGAGAACAGATACTTTTCCTGAATCAGTGTTCAACCTTATGTCATTGATCACTTTGATAAGAGCAGTTTCAGTGCTGTGATGAGAACGAAAACCTGACTGAAATGTATCAAATATTTTGTTGAATGTTAAGAATTGACTCAGTTGGTTGAAGACCACCTTCTCAATGAGCTTGGCCATGAATGGAAGGTTGCTGATTGGTCTATAGTTAGCCAGTATAGAGGCATCCAGTGTTCTCTTTTTTAACAGAGGTTTCACAGCAGCTACTTTCAGGGATTTTGGTACGGTGCCTGATTGGAATGAGCAGTTAATTATCTGACACAAATCAGTGACAATTGACTTTACAACAGTTTTAAAGAAGTTTGAGGGTATTGTGTCAAGGCAACATGTTGATAGATTTAGCTGCTGAACAGTCTCCTCTATTGTTTTTGGGTTCACTGTAATAAACTCTAACATTGTAGTTGACTCATCCCTCAGTGGTTGAAGCCGTTCAAGCTTTTTGTGATTTTGCTGGTTTGTTCTGATGTTTGACCTTATTGATTGTATTTTTTCATTGAAATATACAGCAAATTCATTGCATTTTCCAGCTGATAGTAATTCAGGGGCTATCTTATCTGGGGGGGTTGTGAGCTTTTCAATTACAGAAAACAACGTGCGAGAGTTGTTGACATTTTTGGCAATAATTTCAGAAAAGTATTGCTCCCTTGCTTTGAACAAGCCATCATTGAATTTTCGCAGACTTATTTCGTACAGTTCTAGATGAATTTGGAGTTTTGTTGATCTCCATTTACGCTCAGCTCTTCTACAGTCAGATTTCAAATTCTGCATTATCTCAGTCCTCCTCCAAGGTGTTTTCTGTGTGTTTGGTTTTCTCTTAGTTTTGATTGGAGCCACCACATCTATGACATTACAGACTTTTCTATTATACTCATCCAGAAGATCATCAACTGTCTCAGCGCTCAATGTTGGTGTCATTGCTATGGCTTCCATAAACTGTGCACTTGAGTTGTCATTTATGTACCTTTTCTTTAAACACACAGAAGTAGGGGGAACAGATGTTACAGTCTCTACGTCAAAAAAGACACAGAAATAATCAGATAGAGCTAAGTCTCTTACATCAACAGCAGAGATATCAACACCTTTAGAGATAACCAGATCCAAAGTGTGACCTTGAGTGTGTGTCGGACCAGTCACATGTTGTGTAAGACCAAAAGTATCCATTAAAGCATACAGTTCTTTGGCAGTATTGTCCATGTTATTGTCAACATGAATATTTAAGTCACCTGTTATTATTAAAACGTTGTATTCAGTGCATACAACTGACAGCAGTTCAGCAAACTCATCCATGAATTCTCCAGAATATTTTGGGGGTCTATAAACGACTAAAAACAGAACTCTTGAATCACCCTTCAGTAAGAATGACATATATTCAAAGGAGATAAAATCACCAAATGTTATTTCTTTGCACTGAAATATTGATTTAAAAATGGCAGCAACTCCACCACCTTTCCTGCAAGTACGACACTTATTGAAATAAATAAAGTCTTGTGGTGCACTTTCATTGAGAATAGTATTACTGATACCATCATTCAACCACGTTTTATTAAGAAATAAAAAGTCCAAGTGATGTGTCAAAATAATATCATTAATTATTAGTGACTTGTTTACAAGAGATCTAACATTAAGAAGAGCTAATTTTAAAGACTTTATTGGAGACACTGGTGGACTTTTTGGATGACATGTTATAGGAGTCAAATTTTTATCTCTATAAAGCGTTTCGCTTTTCTTTAATTTCACAATTTTACCTGTGTTACCTGTCACCACAGGAATTAAAGAAGCTGCATTAACTCCATAAGGCCCTGACTTTTTCTGGTTGTTCCTAAAAATAGAGCTATTGCAGTCGCTCTAAGATGAACACAGCTGGCCAGAGGAGAAGAGTGATCCTGGGCCTGGTATCGTCGGATACAAGAAGAGCAGGTTCCACTGGGCGGGACACAGTTCACAATTCATAAGTGGACCTTCACAGTTGTCGAGCAGTATTGGTGAAAGACGAAACAACATGGATAAGGAAGGAAATATAGTGAAAGGAATGGAAGCAATGTCTTGACATGCAGAGTTAAAGCAATTTCCAAAAGCCTGGTCTGCCTTATTGTGGTGGAGGAGTTTGTTTTCACTAATGATCTCAAAACCTATACAGTCTAGGGCATTTTGCCCATATACAGATTACATAAGATAATGTGGTCCTAGGAGAGCTAGACAAAGAACAACTCCAAAGTCCTTGATAGGACAACACATTGAGACCCTGTGTACCCAGTCTAAAGAGTAACATGTGTTTGCACTGTAGGCCTCAAGAAGGTAACCATAAGGGCACCTTTTGACCGGGTTTATTCCAATCTCATCCAGTTGAGCTCAGACTGAATGGGTGACATCATCCTGTGTGGACTCACCTGCAGAGGGAATAAGAAGGGTCTGGTGCAGTGTGGATTCAGCACACCAAATCAGGGACCAGGACGGCCAAACTCTCCAACATGGAAGCTGTCTTTTGGAGCAGGCGATATGTCCTCTGATGGAGAAAAAGCTAAAAGAACAAAGGATGTCTGCTTATTTGTGTTGCAAATAAACAGACTATCAGGAACTTTCGTCTCTTGAAAATGTAAAATAAGTGTGATGCAACTGAAATGCAAATTATATCTGTTTTGTATGAAATGCAAACACATTTGGTTGAGAGAACGATAATTGCAGAACTGAAGCATGTTTGTCTTCAGTTACTGATCTGACCACAGGTTGCTCTTTCATTGAAGGTAGGATGCATGTTCTCTTATAAAAAAAAATCATTCTTAGTCTTTAATGGGTTAAAAAGAAAAAAAACAAGATTTATTTTTGTGTTTCTTAACTATTATAAAAGGTATAATAAATAATTTTGTACCAATGTTATCAATCATTAGCTTTGAACTGTTTAAATTAGTTATTAACTATCAATGTTAGGTTACTTAAATGCAACATGTATATAAGTTTTTACAATAAAAGCATTGTTAATGAATTTGGCTCTTCAAGTTCCCTGAGAAGAGAAATTATTTTATGCCATATATACGTATATAAAAATAGAAATGAAGCTCATTCTTTTCTGTTTACCTATCACCAAAGAGAGGTGGACTGCCCCAGTGCACAGCAGTGGAAGCATTTTTAGTGTTAATGGCCTTGTTCAAGGCCACACATTGGTTGTAATCTGGGTGTGGGAGAGAGTTGGCCTAACCTACTCCCTCTCCCTCCTCTTTAACTGTTATGTCACCACAATAGTGGATTTACTTTGTACTTTAGATATCAACTAATATATATTTGCCCTCAAAGGCAGAGGTGCAAATCTCTACAACCTGCTGCTCTGTTTGAATACAATTTTGTGTTTTTAACTCTTTCAGTGCCAGCCATTTTCAGATTTTTACCTCCCTCAGTGCCAGCCGTTTTTTGAGCATTTTGACTGATTTTAAAGACCCACAGAATATTTTCTAGTGTGACTATCTGAAATCTGACACTCGATTCTGAAAGATTGAAGCCTCTAATTTCATTAAAAAAAAATTGTTTCTGGCTCGTTTCATTCTTTTGTAATCAGCCATTGAATAGAGCAAGTTTTACACAAATCTGCAGTTTCAGAGCAAAGAAAAAAGCCTTTTTTCTAAAAAAAAACCTGTCAGTGACTTCAAAGCTATTTTTTTTTTTTTTTTGCCTTAGTGACAACTCTAACATTTGAACATTGTTTCCTTGTATAAAACACAAAAATAAAACCACTGAGACCAGGCTTTTGATGGCAAAATTATTATTATTTATCTATCTGGGTCAGAGCTGAATGGATTTCTTACTGTATTTTGGCATTTCTCCAAGTTTCTCTCCCGTCATTCTGCACACATGCAACTTCCTCTTCCTCCCGGACATGCAGTGTCACTGCATTCCCCATTCTTTTTGTCGTTTTATCTCACCATTGCCACACTATCCATGAGTTCCACACATGCTCTGGTCGAGTGTGCGCTGCTGGGAACGTCAACCCTCGTACGTAGCTCCATTTTCTGTCTCGTAAACGCCTTTCCTCCTCTACCTCCTACATGTCCTCTTATTTTGCTATCTGGCTCACAGGCTGTGGGTATTTTGTACCCCCCCCCACACACGCAGGGATGACCCGTTTGGCCCGGTTAGTTGATGGTTTTATCTCACCATCTCAACATTATCAATAATCCACTCATGTCCACACATGTTCTGTGTTAGTATGTGGAGCTGTGAGCTGCTGGATACGTCACAATATCACTCTGTAGCGCCATAATCTCACTCGTTTCTGCTTATTCCTCCTTTGCTGGGTAGCATCAGTGGCTAATCTCTCATCTAAAGGTGTACTGCTGCTATCTTCAGGGCACAGTTGGTCACTACAACACCCCACAGCTTAGATATTGATGAGGGACCTCCTCCAGGGTGTTTTCTAGTAATCCACGTGAAAAAAAGGCAAATGACGAGTTATCTCGTCAATGGCACTGAGTGAGTTAATCAACCATTCTTTCTGTGTGTTAGCAGAATAATCCCAAACATGGAAGGAAAAGTACAATGCCTTGTTATTTTAATAGGTGAGTATACAATCAGCAATCTCTGTTACATTTACTACAGCTTTGTTCATGTGGTGTTAGTAATGACTAATGCAACAACACATCATCAGTAGAGTAAAACTAACTTGCCTCATAACTATTTTCTGCAGGGGAAAGGACTTTTGGTGGAAGGGGGATTGCATACTTATCAATGATTGGAGGGTACCTGTAGTGGAAATGTATACATAATTGCAAGTACACCTCAAAAAACAACAACCATGGTGTCTGGTACATCAACTCAAGTTTAATGGGTAATTTTTATTCATGAAATCACGTTTGGAAGTTAACCCTTTTATTATGTTGAAAAAAATTACATTGATTATGTTGCGTGTCATTTTGACCCGTACTGTGTAAATCCATGCAAAACAGTCAAAAAACAGGTTAAAACAACTTTATTTTAGATTATATGAACATTTAGAAAAGAGACATTACAATAAATTTTTAATTTCAACACTTTAAGAACTTTTTTGTACAAGTTTTTCCCTATGCATTTTTGTTTTTGTTTTTTTTTTTCATTTAACTTGCCCCTTTCTCCTCACATTTTCAATGCTTTCCACAAGATGGACATAATGTAACTGTGCTTTCTGCAGATGTAATTCTTGCATTTCACACAAGAGGTAGTTGTTTTACTGTCCTCTTGGCGGTTTCTTTACACCTGTGTCCACTGGACCCATTGCAGGTTGGTTGGATGACCTGATCTTGACCTTTTCAATGACAGCTGCAGCAGCTGGGGATCGAGCTGGCCTGGGTCGCTTCTGGATCTTGGGTTAGGCTTAGGGTGACGAGTGCTTTGCCAAGTTCTTCCAGGAAAATCCGACGTCTGTACAATTTGCAGGCATTCCATTGCTGGTTGATTTCAGTCCACAGTACATAGGCATTGTAAGCAGACACATCCACAATGTTGTAGAAAATCACCAAGGGCCAACGGGCAGTCTTGCGCTGGCAGCTGTATGTTGCTGTGACTTTGTCCAGATTGTCATGGATCATTTGTGGCTTCATGTCTTCTCCGGTGCTCAGAGATGCATCAGTGTGCATTGTGCTCGTTACAAGAACATTCTTGTTTCTCTTTGGGCAGTATGAAACAACTGCTGTTTTCTCGGTGAAAACAAATATTGAGGAATGCAGAGGTCTGCCCCGCATCTTCAGAATTTCACTGGGAAGTTCTGGCTTTTTTCTTCTGACTGTTCCCAACATAGTCAGCTTTCTCTTCTGAAGTTCATCTCCAATGCGGTAGGATGTAAAGAAGTTGTCATCACATGTGATGTTATGACCTTGCAACCCTTCACTCATCTCCAGCACCACACGCATCCCCTGATTCTTCTCAGATGCTCCTCCAGGTAGCTTTCCAGTGTACACTTGCATATTCCATGCATAGCTAGATTTTGCATCACAGGCTGCCCATATTTTGATGCCATACTTGGCAGGCTTATAGGGCATGTACTGTCTGAAAGGACAGCGCCCCCTGAATGGAACAAGGCGCTCATCTACAGTAACATGGGGACCAGGATTGTACAACAAAGGTAGAATTTCAACCCATTTATCCCATACATCTCTAATTGCAGCTAGATTGTCTCTTTCAAGTCGACCTGCACGAGATATCGTGAAATGTCTCCAGAAACATTGTTGCTCGAAAAATTGGCCTTCCATACTCTTCATCCCATAGACTTGCAGTTGCTTCTCCCTTTGACCTGTACACTCCAGCTAATACCAGAATTCCAATGTAAGCATGCAAGTCAGTCTGATCCAGTGGCTTCCATTTCTCCTGAAATACACGCCTTCCCTCCAAGTTGGTCATTTCCAGTATAATCTTTTCTATTGGTGGAGATATGAAGAGCTGAAAAGCTGACTGAACTCGTGTGACAGCAAATCTTGTAGGACCGGGAGTCGTTTTGATGACATTGGAAGATGACAGTCTACCTCGGCTTTGGCGTGGTGATTTTGACCATTTTATATTACCATCTTTAGATGCCCATGTCCCCTCTGTGGATGATGATTGCTGCGTTCCTTGACTCTCATCCGATGGAGAGACAATAGCAGGCTCATCGTCTGAATCCTCCTCATCATCAGAAAATGTAAAATCTGGATCTGGAGCTCATTTTTGGTGTGTTTGTCAAAGAGATGGCATGAGAAAAGCAACGTGGACAAGGGAGAGAAAGTTCCTCGACACACACCTGGGTCTCTGGCAATCAAAATACAATTAACTGGGCAGTTAAAATAAAGTACATCAAAGAGGCATGTTTATTTTTGATCTGTGCAGCTAATTACCCACATAAAAGTGTCCGGGTCAAAATGACCCTTAACATCATCTTTGTATACAAATTCTGCAGAGACATTCCACTACACATCAAAGTGTCCAGATTTTACACACCAGTTCATGACCCTAGATGAGGAAAAGTCACAAAATTTCATGAAGAAAAAGAAAGAATAACCAGTACTTTGGTCAACACAAAAACCTAAATGGGTCAAATTGACCCTTAGCATAATACAAGGGTTAAACAGTTTTAAGTCAAGTAGTTTTAGCATAAATTGCAACAACCTTGAATTTACAAAAACATGTTTTTTTTCTACCATAACCTCATTCCGTTAAGTTTAAAGGGTAAATATGGGTTTGTAGAGTACATCCCTTCTTCTGATACACTGAAAGAAAAAACATGCTGGCTGGACATTACAAAACTGAGTAAATAATTTCCATCTAACTGAATGTTAAATGCAGTGCGTTACATGTAATGATTAAATAAACTGTTATCCAAAAGCAACCCTGGCTTCTTACTCAATGTAGTGAGAAGGTGGGTTAAAAACAAGGTGAGCGATTATGATTGGCTAAGGCGGCGTCATGTTTGATGGCAGCCAATCAGAGCCAGTGTTTTTACACATGTGCCAGCAAGAGGAGGCGGGTTAAAAACAAGGTGAGCGATTATGATTGGCTAAGGCGACGTGCCAGCACACGCAACACAAACACACACACAGCAGATTAGATGAAGCAGCAGAGATGATGAGCGTGGAGCAGTCTGACGAAAAGTTGTCATTTTTAAGGTGACGTTACAAACACTACTTTAAATTAATTGTGGTCAAAGGCAAGAACGTGTATGTGAAGTGTACATTATATACAGGAGAGAAGACTTTGTTGACATCCGTTGTAAGCAATTCAAATTTAATGAAGCATCTCATGACACACGCAGCTAAAAAATGTGAATTCTTTGACATATAGCAACTTTTTTTTTTTTTTAACAGTAACGCAAATAGTTACTTTTCTTGGTAATGAGTTACTTTTGTTATAGAGTAATTCAGTTACTAACGCAGTTACTTTTTGAAACAAGTAGTGAGTAACTATAACTAATTATTTTTTTAAGGTAACGTTCCCAACACTGTTGATGATGATGTTTAAAGCACAGAAAAGTTAATTTAGCGTAACATGGGCCCGTTAAGAACCCATGGACACACTGATGCAAGAAGGTAAACTTGTGTGAAATTAAGTTTGAGTCAGATCCTACTTTGTAAATTTTGTTTAAGGCAAGGCAAGGCAAATTTATTTGTATAGCGCATTTCATACACAAGGCAACTCAATGTGCTTTACATGATAAAACATTCAATTGTTTAAACTCAATAAGAACATTTAAAATCATCAGTAAAATCAATTAAAATCATCAGTAAAATCAATTAAAATCATCAGTAAAATCATCATGACATCAACAACATGACCAAAAATCTCTCTCTCAATCATATGCAGTAGAGAAAAAAAGTGCCTTTAACTTTGATTTAAAAATGTTCACATTAGATGCTGACTTAAGCTTTGCTGGCAGTTTGTTCCACTTCTTTGCAGCATAACAACTAAAAGCAGCATCACCATGTTTACTGTGAGCTCTGGGCTCCACTATCTGACCTGTGTCCATAGATCTGAGAGACCTGCTGGGTTCATACCTGACTAACATGTCACTGATGTATTCTGGACCAAACCCATTCACACATTTATACACCAGCAGCAGAACTTTAAAGTCTGTTCTGAGGCTGACTGGGAGCCAGTGGAAAGACTTTAAAACTGGAGTAATGTGTTCTGACCTCTTTGTTCTGGTTCAGACCCGAAGCTTTACAAATGGAGTCGGCCTGAACTATGTAAATTATGGATGGAAATTATTTCAGCAACAATTTTGTTTTATTATTTTTTTTTATATACTTTATTGATCTCACAATGGAGAAATTCACTAACCATCCCCGGGGAACAGTTGGCAGCCATTTTGCGGCGCCTGGGGAGCTGGGTTAAATGTAGGCTGGGTGCATTAATTTAGTTATTTCTATATCTGCTGTTCAGTACTCTTTTTAAACTACACTTTAAAACCTAATACTACTCATCTGCACCAAATGTATCTGTAACCCGGACCCATTCAACCATCACTCCTTCATCATTTCAGAACTTTGCTTTCTGCCTGCCTGTGATCCACGTGAATACATCATTGTTGAAAAACCACTCACCTGGACTGAAGCTCAGAACTACTGCAGGGAAAACTACAATGACCTGGCCACCATTGAAAACTCAGAAGAGCATAATGAGGTTATCGAGGTTTCTCGTAAATATTACACACGTCATGTCTGGATTGGACTGCGCCACTATCCTTCAAAGTGGAAGTGGTCAATGGAAAATGAATTTAAAGATGGAACAGATTTCAGAAATTGGGCAAATACTGAACCCAGTGACTCCACAGAGGGGAGGGAGAACTGTGTGGTAACAAATAATGGTCTTTGGTTTGGTACCACCTGTGGTTCAGCATTTGGTTTTTTCTGCTTCACAGGTAAGAAAGTAAATAAAAAATCTTTGATTTTTAACAGTGCAGAGTGAGTTTGATGTGGTTTGTGTTTTAGCTTGTCCAGTTTATGTTTATGTAGCTTTTTTCATGACCCTGTGTGTTGTCAGTAAGTGAAGGTAAGTCTTCCTCCCTTTTTATTCTGATTAGCCCTTCAGGCGTAAAGGTGTACCGTGCCATTGTTAGTCTGTCTGTGACAAAATGGCTGCAGAGGCAAATACGCAAATTTTCACTTTCAGTAAAATCCACTGTTTGACTGTTAAAATGATGCAAGGCAAGTTTATTTGTATAGCACATTTCATACACAAGGCAACTCAATGTGCTTTACATGATCTAAAAGAGCAACAGAAAACATTCAACAGCCTAAAATGAATAACAACATTTAAAATGACCAGTAAAAACATTTAAAATCATCAACAAACACATTGTGTGGAATTCTCCTAATTTTCACATGTTGGTGTATAATTTATTTGTTTTGATTTATCGCCAACCAAACACCCTGTATTATGTTATGGAATTATCGCATTTTTCTGTATTTTATTTGTGGCGGATTAATCTACGAAAATATAGGGCGTGATGTGTGTTACCCGCGTATGTGTTTACCTGTCGGATTTCATTTGTACGGATGTCGCTGTTTTGACTGGTGAAGCTGAGCTGGTGAGTTAACGTGTAGATGTTAAACCTGTGTTAACTACTTAAATGTCCATGTGTGCAGTTCATACAGTCGATGATATGTGCGTGTTGTTAATGTTGTGGGTGTGTTTGTTTTATGTCGTTACAGTTGATTACCTGGCTGGCAAACGACACGGTTATTGTGCTAATAATAGTTAGGGTTGAATGGAAATAAAACTGTTAAAAGACAGCAATCCGATGTCCGAGCTTGAGTGACACACTTTTCACCAGTTAAACACACCCTTTATGGTGGGATTTAGTGGATTAAAGTTAGTTAGTCCATTAAAACCGTACACACATTACATCAACAACATGACCAAAAATCTCTCTCTCAATCATACGCAGTAGAGAAAAAAAGTGCCAAGTCTATTCTGAGGCTGACTGGGAGCCAGTGTAAAGACTTTAAAACTGGTGTAATGTGTTCTGATCTCTTTGTTCTGGTTAAGACCCGAGCTTGGGGGATTCCTGTCAGAAGACCATTACAATAGTCCAGTCTGCTGGAGATAAAAGCATGGACCAGTTTCTCCTGATCTTCCTGAGTCATTACACCTTTCACTCTGGAAATGTTCTTTAGGTGGTAGAAGGCTGTTTTTGTGATAGATTTGATCTGACTGCTGAATGTAAGATCTGAGTCAATCAGAACATCAAGGTTTTTGACTTGGCTTTGTAGTCCTTCATTCTGTAACATCTGCGTATCCTACAAAACACCAGACAGGTCAGGTCAATCCAAACAGACTTTATTTGGTTTAACACAGGGGTTGAACACAACTATATACAGGGCTACTGTTATGGTCGTAAGCCACACCAGCTTGTTGTGCTGCCGGTAACCCCGACAAGACTTTTTAACACAGGCAACCTTTTAGCCTAAACTTTAATGTTGACTTTTCATCCAAGCATTTCACCTGCTAATAGGGAACATGAGCTTGTTTAAACCTTCCTAAGCAGATAAGAAGAAGATTACACCGTAATTATATTGTGGTGAAATACGTGAGTATTAAAATGGTTGTGGTCAGGAGAAGATTGGTTGAAAGAAAAGAGAAAGTATTTTTCTTCTTTGTTTATTTCTTTCACTGTTTGATTTTGTTCAGTAATGTTAGCAACATCAATTAATTATTCATTTTCTCAAAGTCCTTACGTCACAATTTTTGACATCTTGTCAGGTAATAAAAGTATTGCATTTTGATTTTGTTTTATATAAATATATTATTATATTATATAGTCAACTAAAATATAAATATTGCACTTTTAAAAAATGTTATTATCATTGATCAACCTGATATTGGATTATATTAATATTTGTAAATACACAGACAGATTTGAATTGATCAATGCAATAAGCCTTTCCACACTGTCGGAAATCATGCTCTTGTTCAGTTCTCGAGCATGAGGTCAAGAGGGATAAACTCGCCATGTCAGACGGTGTAAACAGTGAGTCTGGCAAAGGTTTAGATTATATTTCCCCGTTGGAGCATTGATTCTTTGAAAAAAATTGCGGAAAAGTGGTAACGATTTCCAAGGTAGAAATGCTGAGTTTGCTGCAAAAGCTAATGCTGCACACGAGCTAAAAATTCAGGTTTTTCCAGGCTTTTCAAACAGTGACCAATCAGCTAAACAGTGCTGTTTCACTCATCGACCTGTCCATCTTGTGCACTAAAATTTAATTAAAATAATAGCTTAATAAAAATAATCATGGACTTGGTTAGTGAATGGTGTACCTCGTAAATGTACCTTTTCAAAGTGAGAACTCATACTGTCCTTTTTACACTCTTGCTTATCCCATCAATAATAATACATTTTATTTATAGGCACTTTTCAAAAATCATGATTTCTAATTGGATTTCAATCTGTGACAAAATTATAGTTTAGTCATTATAAGTCGACGGAAATATCAGTATATTTTTATATTGTTTTGTATTTATATGTCATTTTTTTAATTAGCCAGTTTAGTTATTGTTACTTGAAATATGTTTATCATTGAAAACTATAAGTTGACGATGCTTGGTTTGTCCGTAATCATCAATCAAACATGGTATTTTCAATTCCCCCCAACATACGGTTCAGGGTTGGCTGAAATCTCCTTTCGCGACTGGCGCGACTTTGGAACAACAATTAGAGGAACAATTTTGAATGTGACACTGATGACATTTTCACACAGATTTTTCAATGGAAAAACAATCCTAATTTCTCTTCTAAGGATCTTCAGCGTCTCCAAGCTTTAAGTTCATAAGCACTCCCATGAACTGGACCTCAGCAATGGAATACTGCAGGAAGCATCATGTTGACCTCGCTGTTGTCAGAAACCTACCCGAGAACAATCAGTTGAAGGAAATGGTTAAGGATGAATATAACTGGATTGGTCTCTACAGAGATCCATGGAAGTGGTCGGATGGGAAACTTCTTTCATACACAAAGTGGAACATTGGAGAACCAAACCAGGGTGTAAATGGTCCCTGTGTTTTTTTACATAAAGGCCACTGGGGAGATTATGAATGCGAGAGTGCCATTTACTTTGTCTGCAACAAAGGTAAGATTTTAGCAACAATTCCAAGCAATGATGATGGAGTGAATGTCTGATAATCCTGTTCTAAAATGTCCTAAAAGTTTCAGTTTGGCAGAATGTAGTGAGAGTGAAAGTCACTCCAAAGACTTTCACTGAGAATCTGCATGAGTCAGCAGAAGACATCCTACTGCAGGTAATAACCATGAGCTTTTCATGTAGATTGAACAAACAGCTCATTATTTGTAGTAAATGGAAGGTGTTCAATATCAACAAAAAAGATAAGAGACTTATATTTTACTGCTTACAGCCTTAATCACTCATTTTCTAATTTTGGGGATTCTGGGAGTTCCCTTTGTTTGCATGTTCCTCATGTCCTTAAATGTATTTTCTTAATAAATAAAAAAAAAAAAAAAAAACATGTACAGTAGTCTTTCGCTATAACACGGTTCACCTTTTGCGGCCTCTGTATTTTGCAGATTTTTTTTTTACAGTGCAATTTTGCATGCATTTTTTTACAGCGTATGAACGCGCATTGTGTTCTGCGTCTTGATTGGCTAATGCTACATTCACCCACCGCCCACCAGTGGCACATCCACTTCATCCAGCTGAAGCGAGGAGCTACACTTTTTTTCTCCTCTCATAAACATAAACCACCAGTGAAAAAATCCGGTGTGATTAGCGGCTAATGCAATCCTAGCTCAGTGCCGACTTTCAAAGATGAAAACTACAGAGATAACTTTTACCTGCTACTACCACCTCCTCACTGATTCTCCTCCATGCCAAATCCTTCTTAGTCTAGTCCTGGTTATAAAGGCTGTGTCATACAGCTCCAGGTGGTCACACACAGCTTCTACTCCATGGTTGAATGGGTGAACAGACCAGTGTCCGTGTTGACATGACGTCATCGTCAACAAAGACTCTGAATGCGTTCAGCATCAATGTCTGATCACTAGCGCTAGTGACTCTGAAGTGCTGTATGTTTGAAAACAGGTTTATGTTTTAAAATCTACAACGGTTTGAACTTTGAGAGGATTTAAACGAGAGAAATGTGTGTGGTGAGGGGTTTTACAGGCTTAAAACATGTATAATAATTGTAAAAAAAATAAAGCTGAGTACTTTGTGGCTTTCGCCTATTGCGGGTTATTTTTAGAACGTAACCCCCACGATAAACGAGGGACTACTGTACATGAAGCTGATTGGAGTGTCTCATTTGCTGTTAAAAGTAAAGAGTTTTTCATCATAAACGATGGCTGGATGTTTACTAAGTGTTAACCACTTTTTCTGCTGGATACAAATGTATTTGGGTATTAAGTAGTGCTGTTGATCCATCCTAATCCAACTCTTAACATTTTAGTCAAAGTATTTTAATTTGTTGTAAAATGTCGGTGACTTCCCACTAAAGGTAAAACACTGGCTACTACAATTAATTTTTGCTTTTGAATGAAAACAAGATTCTCTGACGTCATAGAACCGATGTGCATCACTGGCCCTGCCCCTCTTATAAAAACCTGGTAGGAGGGACCTGTGTTTCTTGCTCTCTGCCTTCATTGCTCCATGTGGGACTGCGTTCAGCTGCTCTGTGCTTCTACAGTACAGAGAGCTGATTCTGGTCTAATCAGAGGGTTAATCAAGTTCTGTGTGTATGTACAGCCACATTGTGTGTGTGTATCCACCTCTGTCTCTGTGTTATCTGTGCTATAGAGCGCACCACTGCATTGACCACATTCCAAAAATTTTACATTTTTCCAAACAAAATTCATCTAAAGGCCGCTCCGTCACAAAGGCCACACTGTATTGGCTGATGAAGGGGCCCTTCAAACGACTCGGCCTATCAGAACAAGCATGTAGGCATGCTGCATATTAAGAATGTGCGATATGTTTTTGTTAACGATATATCATCCAAAACATTCTCACTGGTAATAATATGTCATCCCATAATAGAAACGATAAAATCCCATGTTGGAAATTTGTCTTACAATTTAGCCAAGAATGCCCCAAAAACATTGTTCCATGGGCCAAAATGGCCTCAAGTATTTTTTCAACAGCTTATTATTCTTTGGAGTGGAGCACTGTTCATGGCAGCTCCACCGCCCCTCACACACAAACGGCGGTGCTCATCACGACTACCTGAAGCTGCCATGCTGCGATAGATCATGGACCGCTACTTAGTTAAGACCAGACAACCATTCAACAAAGTGAACTAATCCAAGTTCCTCCGCCAGATCCACCCAAAGTTCCAAAACCACGTTGACAGAGATGAACCTGTAGCAACAATTATGAACTAGAAACTCAACTAAAGCTAGCTAAGCTAAGCTAACCCACTGATACACAGACTATGAGAGCTAACGCTAACCACACCAGTAAAGGAATAGACTAAGTAAAAAGTACACGGCTTACTGTTTATGGTAAGATTTAACACTTGTATGGAACGATAAAAGCTAATATGTCACATGTCATGTGAAATGAATGTTAGCATCAAACTAATGTCAATATTCATCCGTTCAAACTTGTGAAACACAATATTTTGTAATTATATTTCACGTGTTCACAAGCTGGTCCCATTAGACTCATGTAACTATTGTTATTATTCTACCAAAATATCCTGAAGTATTAAATTATCAAGCTTGATCCAGTGTAAGTATAGGAAATCAGAGAGATATTTAACAACCGTAACTTTATGAAACTCATTATCAGATATAAAATAAAAAAAATCATTAGCAATTTAAACAATATTGGAGTTATTTCTGCTTTTGATGTTTTTATTTATTTATTTTTTTTAATATATTTTCTTTAACTGAGGATATAAATTAATTGCATACAAAAACACTAATAGTGACCCACATGTACTAATATATTCCATAAAAAATCAGCTCATGATCTCTTTCAGTCAGCAGCTATTGTAGCCTTTTTAATGTGTCGAGTGTTGATGTATTCACATTTAGCTGTGTTTGTAAGGAACCTGTTTGTTGGGAATTGTTTTATTTATTATTGTTTTGATTGTCGTAATTTTTATCGTTATTGTGATAAACTCCAGAAATTATCGGGATAATTTTGTTAGTGTATTTATTTGAAGGGCACCCTCATCTGCCAATAGGGTGCAGCCTAACTAACCGACTAACTGAAATATACACCCCCCCCCCCCCCAGGAAGAAGAAAATATGTTGTGCCCCCCCACTTCTACCATGACTTTGTTATAAGGACACCCCTGCATAACATTGTATCCTTATTAACATTAAAGAAAACACAAAAAGAAAAAAGAAAGAAATATACAGTAGATCAATTTGCCAGAAAAAATAAATAAATACAAAATTTTTATTTAAACTATAAACATTTTCAGAATCAGAGTTAGTTTTATTCACCAAGTACAGTTTAAAAACAATACAAGGAATTTTTCTTGGTGGATGAATATGGATCTCAAGGTTTGATTTGATGCACGTTATGTAGTTTGGGAGTGCGTGTGCACCACTTATGTGCACTCCTGTATATAATGCAACGTTGGAAGCCTCCCATATTGTTAAACATCTGTTTCCACCCATTACATGCAAATGCTGAATACTTAGTGTGTCTCATGTGTCATATCTATGGCTCAATCTGCCTCAAGATGTTTGGTAGATTATTGTATTTACTGAAGCCCTGGCCTCAACAGGACAAAAAGTAGGATGGAAAATACATTCAAGAAATCATTACAAATTGATGACTGAAGGCCAGTTAAAACAGCTGTAGTATTGATATATCTCTTCATGTGTGTTTGCTCTTTTTAGTGGAACCAGAGAGTGAAGGAGCTTTACCCAAGACAGGTCATCAAGTTAACTTGGAAGAAGCAACCTGATGGAAAGATCTTCCACTCAGAGAAAAAGGAAAAAAAAGAAAACCTCAACACATGTGTAATCAATACTTAACAACCTATGTGGTTTACCCATGTTTAGTACAGATATTTTGCCATTTCCAATCAATATGTGTGTAGTAAACTATATTATCTTCTTTACTTCTCGAGTGCTTCCAATTTAAAATGTTGTGGTTCTCAGAATACTGAGGTAGAAATTGGACTCTGTCATTCTATGAGTGATTCTTTAATCATCTTTAGTGACAGTACTAATTAAACTAACTTTTTTCCTAATGTGCATATTGAGTGTTTGATCCGTGTTTGACATTTGGCGTGTTCTGATTCTGCCTCATTCTGCTCTTCTTTTACCTCTGCTTGTGTGCATTGCCCATTCTGTGTTCATTAACAAACCCTGCTTGAAATAAACATTACCAACTTTCTGCCAGCCTCCGGGGTCCAGCATTTAAGTGAAATATTTGAAAATAACAGTCTAACAAAATATATACACTTCCATTGTTAATGTATTAAAAGGTATGTTTACTTTTTTTCATTTTCTATGACA
The DNA here is from genome assembly GCF_900634775.1 of Gouania willdenowi. Classification (NCBI taxonomy): domain Eukaryota; kingdom Metazoa; phylum Chordata; class Actinopteri; order Blenniiformes; family Gobiesocidae; genus Gouania; species Gouania willdenowi. The sequence goes on from NC_041059.1 coordinate 36,003,804, forward strand.
GTCTGTATTCACATCACATGTTTTCACAGCTCATCTACTGTAGGTAGATGATAGTGTAGATAGGTAAACAAATTCCTTCCTGGTTAGATATGAAATTTTAGTTTAGATCAGAGGTGGGCAAACCTTTTGGCTCAGGGGCCACATGGACTTTTAAAAATTGACAGATGGGCAGTGCCATCACCCGATGCATACATACATTCTTCTTCTTCTTTTTGTCTGAAGTTCAAATTTATAAAACCTGATAACAGGTCAACCATATGCACAACAGATTCGCAACTTTCACCCAAATTTACCCCCAATTCTAAAAAAAAATGTTTGTACATTTAAGGATAGACAGGCCTGTTAGTAGAGCAGTGCTTCTCAAAGTGTGTGGTAAAGAATGGAGACATGACAGGTTGAAATGTTCTTAAAAACCCCTTTCTTTATCGACAATAAAGATCAAATTTAGAAGCCTACAATGTATCAGAAATTAAAAGAGCATTAAATTAAAGACTCCATTAGTTATGCGACTAGGATCAAAATGTAACAGGAAACTAAAGTGCAAACATAATGATTTACTTCGGCATGTGAAGTGGAGCGGAATCATAAACAAACTTTTAGCTGATTTAAAATATTTATATTATTATTATATATATGGTTTTCGTAAACTTTTTGGCACATATTGCAAACAATGTTTTGTTGTTTCCTGTATTTTTTGACTCCTGTACTTTTAAATTTGTTTTTTTTTTTATGCAGGTAATTAGTTTAATTTAATTTTTGAGTTTTGATTTATTTATGAAATATAGTTGCATTATAAAACATGATGTTACTTGTTCCCTGTTAGTTCATTTCATTCTTTAAAATTTGCTCTTCTTAATGTTAGATCTCTTGTTAACAAGTCACTAATAATTAATGATTTTATTTTGACACATCACTTGGACTTTTTATTTCTCAATGAAACATGGTTGAATGATGGTATCAGTAATACTATTCTCAATGAAAGTGCACCACAAGACTTTATTTATTTAAATAAGTGTCGTACGTGCAGGAAAGGTGGTGGAGTTGCTGCCATTTTTAAATCAATATTTCAGTGCAAAGAAATAACATTTGGTGATTTTATCTCCTTTGAATATATGTCATTCTTACTGAAGGGTGATTCAAGAGTTCTGTTTTTAGTCGTTTATAGACCCCCAAAATATTCTAAAGAATTCATGGATGAGTTTGCTGAACTGCTGTCAGTTGTATGCACTGAATACAACTTTTTAATAATAACAGGTGACTTAAATATTCATGTAGACAATAACATGGACAATACTGCCAAAGAACTGTATGCTTTAATGGATACTTTTGGTCTTACACAACATGTGACTGGTTCGACACACACTCAAGGTCACACTTTGGATCTGGTTATCTCTAAAGGTGTTGATATCTCTGCTGTTGATGTAAGAGACTTAGCTCTATCTGATCATTTCTGTGTCTTTTTTGACCTAGAGACTGTAACATCTGTTCCCCCTAGTTATGTGTGTTTAAAGAAAAGGTACATAAATGAGAACACAAGTGCACAGTTTATGGAAGCCATAGCAATGACACCAACATTGAGTGCTGAGACAGTTGATGATCTTCTGGATGAGTATAATAGAAACGTCTGTAATGTCATAGATGTGGTGGCTCCAATCAAAACTAAGAGAAAACCAAACACACAGAAAACACCTTGGAGGAGGACTGAGATAATGCAGAATTTGAAATCTGACTGTAGAAGAGCTGAGCGTAAATGGAGATCAACAAAACTCCAAATTAATCTAGAACTGTACAAAATAAGTCTGCGAAAATTCAATGATGGCTTGTTCAAAGCAAGGCAGCAATACTTTTCTGAAATTATTGCCAAAAATGTCAACAACTCTCGCACGTTGTTTTCTGTAATTGAAAAGCTCACAACCCCCCCAGATCAGATAGCCCCTGAATTACTGTCAGCTGGAAAATGCAATGAATTTGCTGTATATTTCAATGAAAAAATACAATCAATAAGGTCAAACATCAGAACAAACCAGCAAAATCACAAAAAGCTTGAACAGCTTCAACCACTGAGGGATGAGTCAACTATAATGTTAGAGTTTATTACAGTGAACCCAAAAACAATAGAGGAGACTGTTCAGCAGCTGAATCCATCAACGTGTTGCCTTGACACAATACCCTCAAACTTCTTTAAAACTGTTGTAAAGTCAATTGTCACTGATTTGTGTCAGATAATTAACTGCTCATTCCAATCAGGCACCGTACCAAAATCCCTGAAAGTAGCTGCTGTGAAACCGCTGTTAAAAAAGAGAACACTGGATGCCTCTATACTGGCTAACTATAGACCAATCAGCAACCTTCCATTCATGGCCAAGATCATTGAGAAGGTGGTCTTCAACCAACTGAGTCAATTCTTAACATTCAACAAAATATTTGATAAATTTCAGTCAGGTTTTCGTTCTCATCACAGCACTGAAACTGCTCTGATCAAAGTGATCAATGACATAAGGTTGAACACTGATTCAGGAAAAGTATCTGTTCTCATTCTGTTGGATCTAAGTGCTGCATTTGACACTGTAGATCATACAATTTTGTTGCACAGATTGCAAACATGGGTTGGACTAAATGGAAAAGTAATGCAATGGTTTAAGTCATACTTGGAGGAGCGAAGCTATTTTGTAAGCATTGGAAACTTTGAATCTGACAGATTACCAATGTCCTGTGGGGTTCCTCAGGGATCTGTTCTTGGACCCCTTCTGTTTAACCTTTACATGCTTCCTTTAGGACAAATTTTACAGAACTGTAAGGTTGATTATCAGAGCTACGCAGATGACACACAACTATATCTATCACTGAACCCAGATGACCATGGTCCCATTGAGGTGTTGTGTGACTGTTTAGAAAAAGTTAACTGCTGGATGAGTGAAAACTTCCTTCAACTAAACCATGACAAGACGGAGGTGATTGTCTTTGGTAACAAGGAAAAGAGGACTGCTGTCAGCAATTATCTTGAGTCTCGATCTTTAAAAGCTAAAGACCAAGTCAAAAACCTTGGTGTTCTGATTGACTCAGATCTTACATTCAGCAGTCAGATCAAATCTATCACAAAAACAGCCTTCTACCACCTAAAGAACATCTCCAGAGTGAAAGGTTTAATGGCTCAGAAAGACCAGGAGAAACTGGTCCATGCTTTTATCTCCAGCAGACTGGACTATTGTAATGGTCTTCTGACAGGAATCCCCCAAAAGAGCATCAAACAGCTACAGCTGGTTCAGAACGCTGCAGCTCGGGTCTTAACCAGAACAAAGAGGTCAGAGCACATTACTCCAGTTTTAAAGTCTTTACACTGGCTCCCAGTCAGCCTCAGAATAGACTTTAAAGTTCTGCTGCTGGTGTATAAATCTGTGTATGGGTTTGGTCCAGAATACATCAGTGACATGTTAGTCAGGTATGAACCCAGCAGGTCTCTCAGATCTATGGACACAGATCAGATAGTGGAGCCCAGAGTTCACAGTAAACATGGTGATGCTGCTTTTAGTTGTTATGCTGCAAAGAAGTGGAACAAACTGCCAGCGGAGCTGAAGTCAGCATCCAATGTGAACATTTTTAAATCAAAGTTAAAGGCACTTTTTTTCTCTACTGCATATGATTGAGAGAGAGATTTTTTGTCATGTTGTTGATGTAATGATGATTTTAATTGATTTTACTGATGATTTTAAATGTTCATATTGATTTTAAACAATTGAATGTTTTATCATGTAAAGCACATTGAGTTGCCTTGAGTATGAAATGCGCTATATAAATAAATTTGCCTTGCCTTGCCTTGCCTTGTATTCCTTTAAAACTGCAATGGTTTCTTTGCAAATAAGGCATAAAGCCTTTGACTGGACTTCAGCAAAAAAGTATTTACTTATCCATTCTTTATTAAATACTCGGCACTCACTGTCGACTTTTCTTTTTTGGGGGCCAGTTATTGTTGAAGATGGGTACAGCCCTGGATTTTCACTGGATGTGTAACTGCACCGTAACTGCTGCAAAACAGCAACACAGCTGATAGGTTTCCATTAAAGTCAATGTGTCACTTTCCACCTCGTCCGTCTCTGCTCCAGCAACAGCACCGTAACTGCTGAGTCATGCTGAAGCCCCCTGCAGCAAATATGAAGCACTTCTATTTTTGCTGAACTCTGGAGCTGTGCTGCAACAAGTTAACAGAAATAAGTCAGTGCGGGACAGGATGTAGTTCATAGACACAGAATAAAATATCCGGATTATTTTCAAAATAAAATACTACGTGTTCAAAAAGGAAAACACCGACCTTCCGGGATCTCCAACGGGCCCATTTTGGACTCTATCCAAAAACTCCGTCAATCTCCACTTGCCGCATCACGGCAGCGTAGTGCTGCCTAGCAAGCCCACGGTATTCACGCGACACCACGAGATCCCGCAATAAAACAACAACAACTTACTTTGATTCTCTGACGTGGAAGAACGTAACAGACTGGGTTCCATGTTAATGAGTAATGTTCCAAGCCCTGGACATTACAAATGTTCAATTAAAAACTAACATGCTGTCTCCAATCTGGCACAACCCTGACTTTAGAAAAAGAAAAACACCGCTCTATCTAAAAACATGGGAAGATAGCGGAATTATTCATCTCCAAGACCTCTTCGAAAATGATAAGCTCAGGACATATAACAATCTAACCCAAACATTTAATATAAATAAAAGTAATTTTCTTCAATACCTACAAGTAACAGAGACAATTAAGAAAAATACGGCAATAGATTTAATCACCTTGCAACCTCCAGAACTGGCCATATATATGAAAAATATCTCAACAAAAACAAAAAAACTCTCAAAAATATACAGAGCACTCTTGAACACTAACTCTAATCACTTACCAATCGCTAAATGGGAAGCTGAACTCTCAATCACCACGAACACCGACTTCTGGACAGAAACTTGTTGCAATACCTTTAGGATGACTAAAAACACAAATCTTCAGCTAATTCAATACAAGGTCCTCCACAGATCCCACATTACCCAACAGAAAATGTATAAAATGGGCTTCTCCCCAACAGACATCTGCTCTCAGTGCACCCAGGGAACAGCTGATTCATATTTACATGCCGTATGGCTTTGTTCGCCAGTTCAACAGTTTTGGTTTCTAATCACTGAAAAACTGTCCTCCATTTTGGACTACAGGATTCCTCTATCTCCAAATCTATGTCTGTTTGGAGACCTGACTATGCTTGATATTCCAGCAAACCAATCACAATCCATCCTTGCGGCACTTGCCATAGCAAAAAAAACAATATTAGTTAATTGGAAAGATAAAAAATCCTTAAACATAAACCAATGGCGAAATCTCCTCGTAGAATTTATTTCCATGGAAAAGATGTCTGCTCTCAGAAAAAATAAAATAACCTGCTTTGAGGAGCGTTAGACTCCTTTTCTAATTGCATTGAATCTTGATTTTTCTTTCTTAGCCTGATGATCTAGCCTGCAAGCAACTGCCAACACCACTCTTTACTAACACACTGATCTAACTGTAGTCCTGGACCTCCATGGGCTTGTGGGGTGGCCTTGACCTGGGTGGCTTGAGTGGGTTGCTGGGGTGTTTTGGGTGCCTCTGTGGGGGCGTGCGTCCCTTTCGGGTGCTCTTGTGGTCCCTGGGCGGTTTGGTGTTGCTCTCCTGCCCCCTTCGTGCACATCTGGGTGGCCCTTGGTGCTGGGGGCCTGCGTGTCTCTCTGCCACTCTTTCCTCTTGCTCTCTGTCCCCCATCTCGTCCTCCCCCCCTCCTCCGCCTTCGCTCGGCGCCGGCTCTCCCGTTGGGTTTGGCAGGCGCGCCTTCGCTGAGCGTGCCGCTGGCGCGGTGGGCGGGGCCGCCCCCCTCCCCCTCCTCCTCGGGGGCTCACTTGGAGGACCGCAGGGGCCGGCTTGTGTAGCTTCGGGGGGAGGGTAGGGTGAGTTGTGGGGCCTCGCCCACGCTGGGGCCTCCCCTGGGCCGTGCTAGGTGGGTGTGTGTGGTGGCGCGGCCGGTGGCTTCTGTCCTGGCGGATCCGCGTCCGCATCCGTGCCCCGGGGGTGGGTCTCTGGGTTCGGCGTCTCGGGGTGCGCCCTCCCACCGTCTGTCCGGGGACGGGCTGCGGCTCGGCAAGGTGCCGCGCTGCCTTGGGCGGGGTGGGGCTGTTGGCTGGGGCCTGCTGTCCTCCAGGCTGTGCTGGCGTCGGGGGTGTCTCATGTCGGCGCGGGGGTGATTGGGGGTGGTCTCCGTGGGCGGGGGGGCTCTGCTGGCGACATTGATGTGGGGTTGCGGTGCCTGGCTGGAGGAGCATGGGTTCGCCTACCTATCGGCCCATGGCTGGCGGGGTGGCCCTGCTTGGGTGGTTGGTGGCGTCCTCTCTCGTCGGGGGGGCTGTGGAGGGTGCTATGTCGTGGTGTCATGCGGGCCTGTGCTGGCCCTGGTGTGGGAGCTGGCCTCTCTCCTGCGCGGTCGCCGACTGCTTCGGCGGGGCGTGCCGCTCTGGGCCGGCTGGCGGCGGGGATCGCCTCCTGGACTGCTGGGGGATGTGGCTGGTGCCCGCCGTGCTCCGTATGGCCGCCGCGGTTGGGGGGGTGCCGCGGGGGGTCTCCGGTTGTGCTGCTCGGCGCATCTCTGGGGCCCGCGGTGCCGTGTGCCCGTCAGCGCCGTCTGCCCTTTCCGGTGGCCCGCCGTGCGGACGGGCCGGGCTCCTACCAGACAGGCCTCTTACATGGACACTTCACATCACTCACTCCCAGCTGGTCTGGCTCACCCACTTGTTGCACCACACTCACATACCCAACCCTTGGGGGGCTGGATGGTGGGGCTGGGGGTGGAGGGGGCCGCCGCCTGCGCTACTAAGTAGTGGCGTGGGGGCGGCACTCCCACCTCTGGCTGCCCTACTAATCCCTCCAATTTTAATTACACCTCAACACACCACCCCCCGGAGGGTGGGACCACCACTTCCACCCTCCGGAGCTATTGCACCACATACACATATATACACATAGGCTGGATGGGGAGCACCGCTCCCCTCCATCCACCCTTTTTTAATAGCACTTCATACATTCACTAAACACATACATTCACTCAGGGGATAGGGAAGTGCCTCTCCATTGGGGAACGAAGAGGCACCATAACAGGGTGGTGGGTAAATTCACACATCTGGGCCTGTCGGGTGGGGGCCCGGCCCGTCTGTTGATGGCTGGGCTACCGTGTGGGGATCGGGGGGTGCGGTCAAGCATGGCGGGGCGGTGGGTCTCTAGGGGGTGTGGAGGGGTGTTGCTGGGGGCTCCCTTTGCGGGGTCTCTCCGGGCGGTGCCGGCCTGGTGGGGCGTGGGGGTGCCCCTTCCCTGCGGGTGGGGCTTGGTGCTTGTCTTGTTTCCTGGTTGCCTTGGGGGCGTGCCTCGCAGCGTGTGGGTCCGGGGCGGCTTGCCGTGCCGGTGTGGGAGGTGGGCGCGCTGGGGGGTGCCGGCATCTGCGCCGGGGTTGGGGCGGGGTTGCTGGGCGCTCCGGGGTGGTGCTCTTTGCTGGGGGGCGGCTCTAGCTGTTCCGGGGGTTGAGGTCGGTATCGGCCGCTTGGTAGGTCTGTCCTGCTATTTGCGGGCTGGCGGGTGGGTGGGTTCTGCGCCTTTGGCTGGGGCTGCTGCTCCGCATCGGTTGTGTGCCGGTGGGGTCCCTCTCTCCTGTGGTGGCGGCCGCCGGTCGCTCTTGCGCCGGGGGGGCATTGCCCCGTGGCCTGCGCTGTCCGGTGGGGGGCGGGACCTGGGCAGCTGTCTTTGTGCCGTCTGGGGCTGCGCGGTCTTGCTGGGTTGTGGCCTGTTCGTGGGCTGGGGGGTGGGGGGTGCCCCCACGAAGGTCTGGCCCGGGGGCTCGCCCTTGGGGATTCCTTGTCCTGCGGTGGTGCCCTTTGGATCCGGCGGGTCTGGCCGGCTGGCTGGGTCGGTCCTGGCGTGGGTCTGCCGGGGCAGGTGGTACGGGCCGCGCCCTGCTGTACCTGCGGGTGCGGCCCCAGGTGGCCCCGGCTTGAGCCGGGCTCTGCGGTGTGGCTGGGCCCTTTGGTGGGACGTCTGGGGCGCATCGCGCGGGCGGCATCAAGAAAAGGCGATCTGGCGCGCTCTGGGGTGCTTGGTCGGTGCGCCTGGGAGCCGGCGGGGCGGCTTGCAGCATTCCCTTGGTGTCCTCGGCGACTACGGGCGTGGTTGTCGTCCCTGGGGGCGCTGCTCTTGGTGCTGCTTCCGTTCCGGGTCCTTCTGGCCTGGGGTCTGACCCTGCTGGCTCTGGGCCCACCGGCGGGCTGCCGCCGGCTGCCCGTTCCGCGCGGCTCTGGCCGTCTGCTGGGCGGGGGCCGTGGCTCCTCTGCTGGGGTCTCGGGCGGGGGGCTCTCTGGGCCCTTCCCTCGGGGGGTTGGGTGCTTGGGTGTGGGTGGGGGGATGCGCTGGGTGCTCGGCTGCTTGGGGCTTCCTCGGATGTGTGTGTGGGGGCGGTGGCTGCCTCTCGGCCTGAGATCTTGGGGGCATCTGGGGGGTTGCTCGACCGCGGGGGGGTTGCCTGGGGTTCCCTGGCCTCCGCTCTTTCTGCTGGCCTGGCTGCTTCTGCAGGCCCAGGGCAGTTCCTGGGCTTGCAGTAGCGGTTTTTTTTTTTTTTTTTGCACATATGCTATTCTTCTATTATTCCCCACCTTTTCTATTTCCTGTCTTGAGTCTCTCCTCCCTGCTCCCTTTCCCCTCCCCTTCCCCCTCCCCCTCCACTTAGGTGTAACACTGCTCTCCCTTTTTATATCCTCCCTATAATAAAAGATTTATTACCCTTTCTTAGGGAGGGCTGGTGATGGTCACAATTAAGCAATAAAATAAATCAATGTATTTTATTGCAATAACAAAATATGCATTGCTGTCTCATAATGATTGCACTTCCTGTGGTGTTGACCTTTGACAGCATGTGCAGACAAGATAAAAAAAAATAAAATAAAAAAAATAAATAAAAATGAGTAATGTTCCACATGTAGTTTATTCAATGGTTAACATGTGTTGTGGTTTCCCATGGCCTTGAAGGCATCATTGTTACATGCAGTTTTCTCTGCCAATGTTTGTCTTTGTTTACATGTGTTCGGCATGTTGATTGGCTGGGAGGCTGGAAAAGGGAAGGGTGTAAGCGGAGAATGGGAGAACTTTCTCTTCCCACGGTTGTTGAGGAGATATATGACGGAGTAAGACGGTTTTGTTTGTGTTTTAATTGTGCATTTTGGTTTTGACGGGCCGGATTAAAAAGTGCGGGCCGTAGTTTGCCCACTCGGGGCAGTGACCCCCAAACTGGAAGAGTGGCTGCAGCAGATCCCAGGATATACATCAGACATCTCTACGGCGCAGAACCCTCAAGCTCCCAGGCCTCTCGTACAGGACCCGAGCTTGAAGGAAAAAGAGACCGCCCTCGCTGGGTGAGGAAGAGTTATATATATATATATATATATTTATACTATAAAAATTAATTTTAGTTTAACTATTTTCACAAAGTGAAATTATAGAAATACAGGATTGTGAGATTTCATGAAAAAAATAAAATAAAATTTTAAAAAAACTATTTTAATTTTTTTTTAATTTCAGGTGACCCCACATGGGGTCCCGACCCCAAAACACTGATGGCTTCTGAATAGATATATACCTATAGTTTTAATAATTTCCTAACATATCACGGCTGGGGTCGGACCAAGACTGACACTTTATTTGTTAATTGTCTACTCTCTCTCTCTCTCTCTCTGAGCTGTGGGGCGAGTGGTGGTGTGTGGGAGCGTGTGTTGCTTTGAGTGGAAGCGTCCTATCTTTCTACTTTCTTTCTATACGGTGTAAATTTATGCTTTAGGTATTGATGGGTTGTTTGTAAAGTTAAGGTTCTGTGTTATTTAGTTTTTTTTTTTGTTTGTGTTGGTGCCGACCAGCACTCGCCGCTCGGCGTGGAGTGTGGGTTTTGTGTTTGGCAAAGATAATGGGGTCGAATGTGGAGTTTACCGGTCTAACGAGGAAGCACGGTGTAAAGGTCGCCGGTACTTCCCAATACTATGTAGATGAATGTGCCCAGGCTGTTGCTGAGGTGGTCGGACCTCAGAGTGTAAAATCTGCAGCCAGGATGAATGGAGCTGTTGTGCTGTTTGTTGACAGCGTAGAAAAGGCAAATGTGGTGGTGGAGAGCGGAGTGGTTATTAATGATATATTTGTTGCCGTATCTTCTCTGTCCCTCACGGCAAAAACGTCAAATGTTCCGCCTTTCATAAGTGATGATTTTTTTGTGAGCGTTTGCAGTTGAGTCATGTAGTGTTACACAGACTCCAAGTGTACATGATTTTGAATAAAAGAAATGAGGAACTAAGTCTTGTGTTAAGTTTGAGAGTGGATGTTACGGCCCTGTCCTGTACTGTGGGGAGTCTTCTTGTTCTGGCAGCCGCTCCTTCTTGTTTCTCCTCGTTGCAGGTGCTGATTGGCTGTGTTTTGGCCCCGCCTGTTGGTCTTCACTATTTCTGTCCGCACCACTGGCTTTTTGACAGTTTGAAGGATCCCGTCCATGGGTGTGGCTGCTGGCTCTCTCCTCAGCGGCATCATCATTTATTATGCACCTTTAAGTATATTTTGATCATTTGTTAGCCTTGGTTGTCGTTCTTTATGTTTAAGCCTGATTTTGTTGGCATTAAATCTTGCTTTGTACACCTTTAAGACGTTGTCGCCTCCCACCTTTGTGTCACAGCGTGAACGGCTGTAACAAAATGGGGGCTTGTCTAAAAACACACACACTTGTTAAATATATTTGGGTTGTGTTTTGGGGTTTTTCGACCGTGTTTTGATCTATGGTGGTGTGGAGGCGCATGTGTGGCTCAGTCCTGTGTGGCGTCTTGTTCGGGTCTAAACTCGTTTCTGATTGGTTTGTACCTGGGGATTCCCTGTGACGTCATTTTCCTTATATGGACAGTTGTAGCGCTCTTTAGGAGACCTGGTTTGATTTGCATCCTATCCTTTGACTGGGTTTTGTCGGCGCCGTTCATGGTGTTGTCAGCTTTGCTGTTTGGAGACTCAGAGGTAGGTATATGTCTGTAATGTGTACTGTTATTAAAAGTGAGGATTTTCCTTGTAGGTTTAGGCAGCTTTCTCGTAAGGAGATTGCTGTTCGGGTGGTTTAGGGACGGAAGTAAGTGCGGGTTGTAGCATCCTCATTCCCTTTCCCTTTCATCGGCTCGGGTTTGTTTCAGGGCCGTTCTCGGTCACTGTGAGTAAACACGTAAGATCCCACCGCCACGCTTCCAGAAGACTAGGGAGGAGTTACTTAGCGAGGTGTGTATAGTCTAGCGGAGATCCTCGTTTTTGTGATAGTGTGACATTGCTAAGGCATTGCTTGTCTTCTGGTCTCCACTTGTTTTTGTAACCATGGATGAGTTAGTAAAGGAGTTTGTTGAGGCGCCTTGTGCTAGTAGCTTGGATGTTTTTTCAAAAAAGCAACTGGCTTTGATCGGAGAGTATTTTAAGGTGGAAGTAGGTGATTTAAGGAAAAATATTGACTGTGTTAAAGGAAATTTAAAAACTGGGTTAATTGACCAAGGGGTTTTAGTACCAGAGTCACCGCCCTGTATGGACTCGTTGTCAGCGAGTGCTGCTGGGTTGACATTTGAGCAGCAAAGGGAGCTTTTGTTGCTGAGGTCTCAGTTTGAGGAGAGACAGAGTAGGTTGGAGTTAGAAAAAGAAAAGGAAAGGGGCAGGTTTGAGTTGGAGAAGGAAAAAATGAGGTTTGAGCTTGAAAAACAAAAACTTGAGCTAATTAAAGAAGGAAAGTTGGAGGGCGATTTTGGTGCACGTGTGCCGGGGTCTTGTGGGGCTAAATCAGATGAATTAAGTGATTTAAGGCTTGTTCCCAAGTTTAATGAAGAGGACCCTGAGACATTTTTTTTGTTATTTGAGCGTCTTGCAGAGACCCGTGGGTGGTCGAACATAACGCGTATGCTCCTGCTGCAGTGTGTATTAGTTGGTAAAGCACAACAAGCGTTTTCGGCTCTGAGCGCTGTGGATTGTGTTGAATACTCGGTGGTTAAAGCGGCTGTTCTAAAAACCTATGAACTGGTTCCCGAGGCATATCGACAACGTTTTCGTGGTTGGAAACGGGGAGATAGGTCACATCTAGAATTCATGCGCGATTTGGTGACACACTTTGACAGTTGGTGTTCCTCGGCTGGAGTGGAAACTAAAGAGGACCTGCGGGAGCTTATGATATTGGAACAGTTTAAGAACTCTGTGTCAGAGCGGATTGCTGATTATGTTAATGAGCGTGGTGCAAAAACTGTGGCTGAGGCTGCTACACTTGCAGATGACTATTATTTGACGCATTTGGGGAATGTTTGGTCTTCTAGTCACTCTAGTGGAATTCCTGGTCCTCGTGAAATGGCTAAACATTCGTCTGAGAATGTTTTTGGAAGTGGGCGTTTTTCTCGTGATTTGGACATGGTTTGTAACTACTGTCACAAACATGGACATTGGAAGAAGGACTGCTATGCACTAAAATCGCGTTCCAGGCTGGCTACTGGCAATGCCAATCCATCAATGTGTGCTGCAGCAGTGGTTTCTGAAGTTCCTGAGGTTACATCAGAATTAAAATCTTATCTACCGTTTATTACTCAGGGGTATGTCTCTCTTTCTGGTAGTACTGAGCGTGTGCGCGTTAAGATATTGCGGGACACTGGTGCAGTGGATTCATTTATTTTGGCCTCAGTGTTGCCATTTTCTGAGGAATCTTATTTGGGCACATGTATACCGGTAGTAGGGATGGGGATGTGTGTGTTGGAAGTTCCACAGCACAAGGTAATACTGTGTTGTGATTTTTTTCAGGGTGAAGTGGCCATTGGCGTACGTCCAGCTTTACCAGTGGATGGTGTCACTATGATCTTGGGCAATGACATTGCAGGGAGTCGGGTCTGGGCTGAGGTTCCCCCACCTGCAGAGGTGATTAATGAGCCTGGGTTGTGCGGTAGGCATGATAAGAACATACCGGTACCTGATGTGTTTGGTGTTTGTGCAGTTACTCGTTCTAAAGGTAAACATGCTACTAATAGCGAAGATGCTGGCGTTTCTAACTGCGGGTTTATAGAGCCTGCTACTCCCTGGTCTGTTTCCCATGTAGAGCTGGTGAAGGAACAGAAGGTTGATAACACTTTGAAAGCACTCATGGATGTCATTTGCTCTTTCCCTGAGGTTAGAAATCATTCTCAATGTTATTTTCTGCACAATGATGTCTTAATGAGGAAATGGACACCTCAGTTGGGGTGGGTGAACCCGTGTTCCAGGTGGTTGTGCCGGAGCATTTTCGTAATCTTGTGTTACAGATTTCTCACGATCAGTGTGGACATCTGGGTGTCAGGAAGACGTATGATCGGGTTATGAGATATTTTTTTTGGCCACGGTTGAAGAGGGACGTGTCGTTGTACTGCAAATCTTGTCACACGTGTCAGTTGACTGGTAAACCAAACCAGACGCTTAGGCCAGTACCACTCAATCCTATACCAGCAATTGGGCAACCTTTTGAGCATTTGCTCATTGACTGTGTTGGTCCGTTACCTAAGGCTAAGTCGGGGGCTAGTTACTTGCTGACTGTGATGTGTCAGACCACACGATATCCGTCTGCATATCCGTTGCGCAGTATTACTGCTAGGTCTGTGGTCCGTGCCTTATCGCAGTTTATTTCTGTTTTTGGAGTCCCTCGGGTCATTCAATCGGATCAAGGGTCAAATTTTTGTTCGAAATTATTTGCACAAGTCCTTAAACAGATAAAGATAAAACATAATTTTTCATCTGCCTATCATGCTCAAAGTCAAGGTGCTTTGGAGAGGTTTCACCAAACACTTAAATCAATGCTGCGTTCTTTTTGTGTTCAGATGCAAGGTGATTGGGAGGAGGCCTTGCCTTGGATGCTGTTGGCTGCACGTGAGGTGGTTCAGGAAAGCACCGGGTTTAGTCCAAATGACCTTGTTTTTGGTCATAAAGTCCGTGGCCCTTTGGCACTAGTACACGATGGATGGACTGATGTTGACCCTCCTAATAATCTGATTGACTTTGTGAATGGGTTTAGGTACAGATTGTATATGGCTCAGAAGTTGGCGAAGGAGAAGCTGTTGTGTGTACAGCATAAAATGAAGAAGCACTATGACCTAAAGGCTGTGCATAGAGAATTTTTGCCTGGAGACCAGGTTCTGGCCTTGTTGCCGGTGGTTACATCTCCTTTTCAGGCAAAGTTTTCTGGGCCATATTCTGTTGTGGAGAAATTGTCTGAGCTAAATTACTTGATATCAACCCCTGCACGTAGATCGAAAACGCAGCTGTGTCATGTTAACTTGCTAAAGCCTTATTTTCCCCGAGACACTGTGTTGGATGTTGTAGTGGATCCATTTAATGTTCGCCCTCAGTGTACTGTCGTGCAGGCTCTGGGGGGGGGAGAATGTGATGACCCAGCAGAGCCCGATGAAGCTATAGTGTCTGGTCGGTTGAAGAATAGTGAGTCGTTGAAATGTCTGAATACTTCTCTGCAATATTTAGACCCCTTAAAACGTGCCCAGTTAGTCAATATAATTGAAGAATTTCTGTGTCTTTTTGGCGATACGCCTTCGCGAACCACTCTGGTTAAGCACGACATAGACGTTGGTGATTCATTGCCAATCAAGCAGAGGTTCTACAGAGTACACCCTGACAAACGAAAGCTGCTAGACTCTGAGGTGAAGTATATGGTTGAAAATAAAATTGCTGAACCCTCCGATTCTAGTTGGGCTTCGCCTTGTATTTTAGTGCCAAAGCCTGATAACAGTCCACGTTTCTGCACAGATTTTCGCAAAGTGAATGCAGTGTCGAAGGCAGATTCTTTTCCACTTCCTCGAATGGAGGATTGCGTGGATCAGGTGGGGGGTGCGAGCTTTGTGACCAAACTGGACCTGTTAAAAGGGTATTGGCAGGTGCCACTTACAGAGCGGGCTAAACAGATTGCAGCGTTCATTACACCAAGCGGGTTATTCTCGTATAGTGTGATGCCTTTTGGGTTGAGGAACGCGCCAGCAACCTTTCAGCGCCTAATGAATCGGGTTGTTGGGGGTCTGGAGGGTTGTGCTGTTTACCTTGATGATGTGGTTGTATTTTCTGATACCTGGGAGGAACATTTGTCCCGTGTGAGAGCGACGTTTACTCGGTTAGCAGAAGCTAATTTAACAATAAATTTGGCTAAATGTGAGTTTGCTAAGGCCACTGTGGTTTATCTGGGGCGCATTGTTGGACAGGGCAGCGTTCGGCCTGTACGGGCCAAGGTTGAGGCGATTGATCAATTCCCCCAGCCCAGGACCAAAAAGGAACTAATGCGTTTCTTAGGTATGGTGGGCTATTATCGTTGTTTTTGCCCAAATTTTTCCACAGTGGTGACACCGCTAACAGACCTGTTGAAAACTAGTCGCAAGTATATTTGGTCGCCTCTCTGTCAGAGCGCTTTTGAGAGAGTAAAGGGATTAATCTCTAATGCTCCGGTCCTGGCCGCTCCTCAGTGGGACAGGGAGTTTCAGGTGGAGGTTGATGCCAGTTTGGTTGGAGCTGGGGCTGTGTTGTTACAGGCAGATCAGTCAGGGGTTAACCGCCCAGTTTGTTTCTTTTCTAAGAAGTTCAACCGTCACCAGTTTAATTACTCAGTGATTGAAAAGGAGGCACTGGCATTGATTTGGGGTCTGCAACATTTCCAGGTCTATTTTGGTAATGGTCCTGTGGTGGTCTTTTCTGACCATAACCCATTAACATTTCTCAGCAGTCTGCAGTCACCAAGCCAGCGGCTAGTGCGCTGGGCCCTTTTTCTCCAGTCTTACAGCCTGGAGATACGACACATCAAGGGATTGGACAACGTTGTTGCAGACGCACTGTCGAGATCCCCGCCGGACCATGCCTCACTGACATCCGTTCCAGCTGATGGGACTAAAGTGACATCTGCTGCCCAAGCTACTCCAACTGCTGAGCTGAGGGTTCCTGCTGGTGCTGCGAGTCGCATCTTGGGCTTTGCTGAAATGTACTGACAATGATGTTTGTGCTGAACACATTGTCTTGCCTACCAGAGGTAAATTAGATCGGCTGCCCGTAATTTTGAAAGTCTACCAAGAGCCCTAGCTTGGTTTATTAGAAGGCTCTGTGTGAGCCTCTTTTTGTAAAGGGGGAGGTGTTACGGCCCTGTCCTGTACTGTGGGGAGTCTTCTTGTTCTGGCAGCCGCTCCTTCTTGTTTCTCCTCGTTGCAGGTGCTGATTGGCTGTGTTTTGGCCCCGCCTGTTGGTCTTCACTATTTCTGTCCGCACCACTGGCTTTTTGACAGTTTGAAGGATCCCGTCCATGGGTGTGGCTGCTGGCTCTCTCCTCAGCGGCATCATCATTTATTATGCACCTTTAAGTATATTTTGATCATTTGTTAGCCTTGGTTGTCGTTCTTTATGTTTAAGCCTGATTTTGTTGGCATTAAATCTTGCTTTGTACACCTTTAAGACGTTGTCGCCTCCCACCTTTGTGTCACAGCGTGAACGGCTGTAACAGTGGATGATTTTGATTGTTATTTATGTTACGTCTCAAAATATGAAGTGTCTCCACTGCAAGAAGGAGGGGCACCTGGTCAAGGCGTGTCTAGATTTTGGTGGGGGCGGCAGGTCAGCTGATAAACAGACCGGTGGGTGAGAAAAGGGTGGTCAGGAGATCACACAAGGGCTTTCGGGTGAGGAGGCGCAGGGACAGGGCGGACAGGTAGATGAACAAAGTGAACGTACTGAGGAGGAGAGGAGGACAGGTGGGCAAGAGCAGAATGACGAGAATAAAGGAAAGGTAGGTGGAGAATTAGAGATTGGAGAACAGATAAATGAACAGATACAGAGTGGGACCGAGGCACGTAAAAGGGTGCAAAGGAAAAACAGGCAGGCAAATGAGCGTAGAGAAGTTGATGAAGAAGAGTTAAGAACAGTTAAAGAAACACAGAAGTGTGTTGATGAAAGGCAGGGAGAGAAACAGTTCCAGGTTGGACAAGATAATGGTGTAGATGGCAATCAAACAGGTGAACAGGTACAGAATGGTGCAGATGAAGGACATATGAGTGAGCACACAGAGTAGAGGAGCTGAAGGACAGAACAGAGGCCACAGTGTCCCTAGAGGGAAGCGCTGATACTGGCAGAGGAGGGGATGGAGGAAGAGGACTCTGCTCTAGCACCTCTCATTTCAAAAGAAAAACAACAAATAATTGCTGTGGTTTGCTGGAAACGAGTAAAACAAGTAAGAAAGCAAAAGTAAAATCAGGGCAGGAACAGAAAGAATCTGAAGGGTCAGAGTTCAGTGCTGATGAAGTTTCTTCTCAGATAACTGATAGTGAGACAACTGACTGCCTGTTTTCTCAAAGGCAAAGAAACAAAAAAGATTACAGTATTGAAAAAATAAAACTTTTTTTGCAGAAAACAAAAAAACATGTGGGGAGTAAAAAATGAAAACTACTTCCCTGATAAAAAAGTTTTTTCTTGAAACAGTCAGAGATCTGATAAGAAGTCGAGGGAAAGGCTGTTTTACTGACCAAGAACTGTTTCGACTGAGAAAACATGTTTCCAAACTTAGGATGGAGCTAACTAAAGGTACTGCTGATGGTGGTACTGATGATGATGATGATGATGATGATGATGATGATGATGAAGGGATAGCTTTGTAGGTCTCCCTTCAGGATGAATGTGCTAGGAATTTTCTTTCTCTTCATATCTCTCTTTATGAGTCAATTTAGGATTGGTACTTTAAATCTGAACGGGGAAAGGGATGCTAAAAAGAGAGCCATGTTGTATGAGAGCATGAAATTGAAAGAAACAGATATCATGTTTTTACAGGAGACACACAGTGACACCTGTAATGAAGTAGACTGGAGGAGGGAGTGGGGTGGACACATTGCACTGAGCCATGGTAGCAGCAGCAGTGGAGGGGTCGCTGTGCTGTTCTCTGACAGATGTGCGCCCATATCCTTCACTCGAAAAAAAGAATTTGTTTCTGGCTCGTTTCGTTCTTTTGTAATCAGCTGTTGAATAGAGCAAGTTTTACACAAATCTTCAGTTTCAGAGCAAAAAGCTGAGAAAACAGCCTTTTTCTAAAAAAAACCCTGTTAGTGACTTTAAAGCAATTTTTTTTTTTTTTTTGCTTTGGTGATAACTCTAACATTTGAACATTGTTTCCTTATATAAAACAAACAAAAAAAAACACTAAGTCAGGGCTTTTGATTGCAAATTATTATTATTTGCTATCTCAGTCAGAGTTGAATGGAATTCTTACTGTATTTTGGCATTCCTCCAAGTTTCTCTCCCATCAGTCTACACACACACGCAACTTCCTCTTCCTCCCAGACATACAGAGTGTCACTGCGTTCCCCGTTTTTATCGCCTCACTATCCACGAGACCAGTTTGGCCCGGTTAGTTGATGGTTTTATTTCACCATCACAACGTTATCAATAATCTACTCATGCCCATACATGTTCTGTGTTAGTATGTGGAGCTGTGAGCGGCTGGATACGTCACAATATCATTCCGTAGCGCCATAATCTTACACGTTCCTGCTTCTTCCTCCTTTGCTGGGTCGCATCAGTGGCTAATCTCTCATCTAAAGGTGCGCTGCTGCCATCATCAGGGCACATTTGGTCACTACATCACCCCACAGCTTAGATATTGATGAGGGACCTCCGCCAGGGTGTTTTCTAGCAATCCCTGTGAAAAAACGCAAATGACGAGTTCTCTTGTCAATGTCACTGAGCGTTTGGATTTGAAATGACGAGTTATCTCGTCAATGGCACTGAGTGAGTTAAACACTGGTCATACCTCACAAATAACGGCTGTTCTGAAGCTTCTGTGACACAAACGTGTATGGACACTATTTTAATTTAACAATATAAAGTGGATAAAAACTTTGGTTTATTAACTTAATTCAAGATGCAGTGGCTATCCGTATGGTTGCCATATCAATATACCGACATTCTATCTGTACGCAGAGCACCTCATTGGTCAGTTTAGGTCACGTGACTAAGATTTACCCTAACCCTAAAACGCTACGTACGTGTACACCAGTGGTTGTCCATTCGGCAACCATACGAATTGACACTTTCTTAAAATAGCCAGCACTGAACATCAGTTGATATACAGGTAACACAAAAAACAGCAATTATCTTCAGAAACTGTTTTATCTACTGTTGGTTGCTACAAGGAGCTCCAGCTAATGCTTCATTGACTAAGAATCTAAACACGAGTCAATGACAACACAAACTTCTAAAATAGGATGTAAAGTCTACAGCTGTTCTCTTCAGAGGAAGGCACAATGATGGAAACTTTTCTGCTTCACTACTTATTTCCTGTGTGGTCTCACATCAGACTGTGACTGATTCATACGCAGGGTGAACGTTTCATACAATGCAGCCGTCGTTTGCTTTTATGTCTGAAGTGAAGATGGCTTTTTATCAGCAGGTCTGAGTCACTCGCAGAATGTGCGAGACAGTCCTTGAGCCAGTGTTGACAAGAGAGTGGCAGGTGACCGACAGCCCAATGCTCTGTCACATTCCAGCTTCTAGAAAAGGGAGACGTACTTACTAGTCCTTATAAATGGACTGAAAACTGAGGGTTTTCTTTAGCTGCAGCTGATCTTAATTGTCGCTACAGCATGCAGCAGCTACAGCTGTAAAATGGAGACTCCCTGAAGGCCCAGGCAGATCATAACCTATTTTCATCTGAAAAATAAGGGGACACAAGGCTCTAGGCTCCAACCAACCAGTGTGTGTTTCTGTGTGTGATAGAGTAACATTAAATGCTTGCAGCATACTGGATACTGTGAGTAAATCACTTCTGAGGGAGTGTAAAAAGGCAAACTTTGCTCATTTCTATGAGGAATTGTTCTCTGAGGCATCTTTGAGTGTGTATTTTCTCACATTAAGAATGACTTGCAAACTGTCAAATAATCCTTAGTGTTGGAGACATTAGCTAGACATTAGCACTAATGGTGTTGAAGTGGGGAGAAAAGATAGCTTTGAACATACTAAATTAATAATGATGTTGGATAGAGCAGAAACAGACCCAATATTATTATTATTTTTTTATCCTTTACAAATGTCTGCTGTCATTGTTTTGTTTACCTTCTACCAATTTGTCATTTGTCCTGGCTAGCGCCGAATGGGAGGAGAACAGCTAATATCGCCCTGATTTTCAGAGGTGAAAGTAAATGGTAACAAGTACTCACGTTACTGTACTTGAGTTGCTTTTATGGGTACTTGCACTTTTTGGAGTATATTTCAAAATCAGTCATTTTAGTTGTACTTAAGTACGCTTTAAAAGACATTTATTTTTGGTATTAAAATGATCAACAGACATTGTGAAACTAAAAAAAATGAAATGACCAGACAACAATCAAATGCATCACATCATAGCCGGCCAATCAGATTAAACGTAATGTTTTTTTTATTTAAAAAAGAATTGTATATTTTGAAAAAAACCTTTTAATTTATACAGATGCCTTTGTGGAAAAAAAACATTAAGTTCCATTTGTGCAAGATTTGATCTCTTCCTTTTTAAGTTTATAGATGAGATGTTTACTGTATGTAAGGGAACCGTGGCAAGATTTATTACCAAAAACTTACATTTTCCACAAAGACATCTGTATGAAATAAAAAAATATACAATTCTTTTTTAAATAAAAATACACCCTAGGGGGAACTTTATATTTATTTTTTATTTATTTATTTATTTATTTTTTTAAATGCATTTAGACTCCTTCAGGTCACATACTTACTACTCAGTCTTTAGTTCAGGAAAGGCAATGTTGAACACTAGCATTATAGCACTATTAAAACACACCACATCCAGACAGGACACGTTGAAAACGTAGTTATCATGTTCATACATATATAAAAATAGACATTAGATTTTTTTACTATGCACCTATGTACCAAGATAAATGCATTATATAAATGTCTAACAAAGTCAGAATCATGAATAACTTGTCATGCAGTTTGCTGTGCTGTATAGGGATGCTCCACTCATTCTGAAAAAGGAGTGAAAATAAAATGTATGGCTTCCCAACCGAACAAGAGAGGAGAAAGAAATGGTTAGCCACAGTCAGCAGGAGCAATCTTTAAAAAAAAAAAAAAAAATCAGGATTATATCAATAAAAAAATCTGTAAGGTGATCATATTCAAACACTTCATTTGCACTTTTTCCAAAAATAATACAATTGAAAAGCTTATTGTTTGATAACAAAGAAAATATCCTATGTGGGTAGATAAAACTGTGTGAAGTAAACGCTGTGTAACTGCTAATGATCCCTTCATTTTCTAAGAAAAAATTTGAACATAAAAATAACAGCAGTGCATCTCACAATGAAAAAAAAAAAAGATAATAATAATAGTAATAAAAAATTTAAATACAAAAAATGAAAATAAATAATAAATAACAGGGAATAATCCACTAACATGCCTTAATGCACACGTTAATGGGTTTAGATACGCTGATAATAATAATAATAATAATAATAATAATAATAATAACGTCTTACCACTCCAGCTCCATTGGCTACAATAGTAAACTGATCACTTCCGGGAACAATTGTGAGGCTCCATGAGCCGCCATTGCTGTAAAAAAACAAACCATTGAAGTGAACGGAGTTGTCGCAACTCTCTCTCTCTCTATATGGCTCTGGGCAGGGGGAGGAAGTGGAGTGGTCTAGGGAGGGACATCGAGATGTTCACTTTTGAATTTTCTCCCTCTTTTTTCATCTTGCGGATATTCGCTTTAATGAAGGACTCAGTAGGACAGAGATGAAGCTCGCCTTCTTACGCCATTGTGAGTGCCCGGTGTCATCACAATAATAAGTAATCCCAAACAACCTTGACTTTCCTCGCCTCAGAGAAAAGCCTTTTGATTTGAAAACTCTTGCCTCATTCAGAGTAGATACAATCCTGCTGAAGTGTAAAACAGGCTGCAAGACTGCAGCAATTTGGGGGATTTATCGATTGATGACAAATGGAAGAAGTTTAAGAACAACCATTCAAAAACAAACACGCTTTTTGAATGTCAGCAATATGAAGCTGAATGTATGCCTTGTTTTCCTCTCTTTGCCTTCATCTGTTGTTTGATGGTGTCTGGATGCCTCTCTGAGGGGCCTGATTTATAAAACATTCCATAGGATCCATACTAAAATATTACGTGTGCTGGAAATTTAAATATAAAATGATTCCTAAATGTGTTAAATATGTATTTCAACAGAGGCTTGTGGCAGAGGACATACTGTATGTGTTGTGCCCTCAAGCACTGGAGCCTAGGTTCTCAAAGTGGGGTACGGGTGCCCCCAGGGTTACGCAAATTGTCATCTGGGGTACCTGAATAAAAATTAAAAACAGCGTGACAATATTGGAAACTAGAATATAAATGGAGCAGCAGTCAGGAGCCTCCATGCATTGCCACAAATGACACATTGACACCACTCTTTTTGGTGTCAGAAAAAAAAATCTCGCAAAAATATGGCGAGAGCTACAATGCTTTGCGCTAGCCAAAAGTGCTTGACGCCTTGGTGCAAAAAGATTTTCAGCTTTGACAAACATGAAAAAACAAAATACAGAAGAAGACTTTTCATGGAGAAAGATTTAAAGACTCAGACTCCCTCATATTCAGCCAAACATTGCAGAGTTCTGTCTCAACCTCACCCTTCTCATTAAAGTTGTGTTCTGTTCTGTTTCAGAGTGCTGGACATGTTGTATTACTGCTATATGTTCAATCAACAATTGTTTGGTAGAGTTCTTTTTAGATAATAATGAGGCAGTTTCACTGAAAATGCCAGTAGGCTAATTATTTAAATAAATCGAGTAAGATTCTGAACATGATGTTTCTTGTGTGCTTCCCGATTATTATTTTTTTATTATATATTATTTCACAACAAAATTGGTTAAATTCAGGGCCAAATTTCACTGTAGGGCTACATTGTATATGACTTTACATTAGCCACGTTTACATGGGAGCTTTAATTCCGAATAAAAGTTAAATCTTCTTTAAACTGACCTTGTAAACACTTAATTTGTAATGCAAATGTAATTCCAAATGAAAAAGAAATTCAAATTCGGTGGCTGGTTAAATCCGATAAGAGCCATAGAAGACATGGATATAATCAAAAGAGTGGATGGACAGAAGAATAAACACTGACTTGTTACGCACACACGGACCTTGGCAAACGGAACAGTCTTCATCGGGGCATGAAGAACCAAATCGTCACTAATGATGCGCGATCAATATAAAGTTACTTTTGCACTCAACGTCCTGGGTAGTGGAGGTATAACAGCTGTTGTATTCACCGCTGGCTCTGATTGGCCAAAGTACGGACCTCTATCTCCCCTCCCACTGCTCTATCTCCTTCTCCTGCTCCGCAGAGCAAAGTGAAACTGTATGTTATTGTCGAGCTACTGCTTCAAAACTACAATAAAATTAAAAGTGAAAACAGTTCTCGTGTGGTCTTCTATGTTATAGCTTTTCTGTGTTTTTCCCGTTAGACGTGATACGTTCACCCTCGGTCCAATCAGAACAATTCCCAACCCCCAGACAGAAAGTAGAATTGAATAAAGCCGAATAAACCGGTTTTCCATGTAAACTTGATTCAGAATTACTATTTCCATGTAAACATGAAGCAGATAATTCAATTTAATTCGGAAAAAGTTATACCGAATAAAAAAGTATCATGTATCCATTGGCCATTATTATGATTTTGTAAGTGTGTGGGAGTAGGGGGTACATGGTTTCAGGTTAAATGTCTGAAGGGGTACGGGACTGTGAAAAGTTTGGGAACCACTGTCATACAGTATGAAACAGTTGGTGATGTGTACCTAGATATGTGGAACCATGGCTGCAGGCCTGCCTGTCCAGCACCACTGAGTCCCGGGCTCAACGTGAGAGTGAAAGAGTCCTGACTGACACAGTCCTATGAACAATGAAGTCTGACAAAGTCCAACAAACACATACAGTGATGAGTAACCTGTGATGTCACATCTGAAACAGGCAGCTGTATTAAAGATATTGTTAAAACCTGAAACATTTTCATTGTCTTATTTCAAATGCTGTGTGACATCTTAACAGAGCTTTGCTGAAACTCTACATGTCTGGGAGGTGGCTGTGAGTTTGTGAAGGAGCGTGCACGAGCGCAGGCAAAATTAAAGTTCACCTCGTCTGTGATTTGGGAAAATGATGAAGGTATCACTGGTTAGCTGCAAGAAGGTATAATGGAGAGAAAATAACAATTAGACTTTAAGGGCCTGTAATCTGAAGCTGGATTCCCTCTTATCGCGCTAATTTAAAGGATTTATTCTCTGTAGGCTGTACTACGACACTAGCAAATTTCTTACTGGGCATATCACCATGGTAACTAAGGCTGAACGGCTAACCTGGTAGGGAGAAGGTTAAGTGCTAGGATAAAATCTGATCAAGTTTGAAAGTCCCGCCTCCTGAACAATCAGTTTTCTTGGAAAATGACCATGTGGGTCATTCTTTGTACATGCTGCTGTGCAGATCAGATCTGACAGCTGAGAGGAGAGAGAGAATGAATGGATTAATGCAATCCTTTTATTTACTTGATAACATCCTATAGGAAACATATAGATTTGTATCTGATTGACTGACCTACACTAGTCAGCTGATAAAGCCTGTGTGTGTCGGGCGCGCCCTGAGCCATATGTTCATTCATTCATTCATATACACTGTTGGTGATGCAGAGAGCCTCAGTCAGGTAAGAGGTTGTATAAAATAAAATATTGTCCACCTTATGATGTAGGCTGAGCTGTATGGACGCAGCATCAGAGCCACAGACTGAACCCAAAATGAGGCAGATACGTGAATAGAAACACATCTGTGCTGTCATAAAGTGAAACTGCTCATCCTCCCATTAATTAAAATTGTAAAATCTCACTAATTTTAGCATGACCGTCATCAATTATCTGACTGCATTCTTTCATTTTTCTGCAGCAACAGTGTTGTTTTTGGTCTGATTTATGGATTTTAATTATTAATATTTTAAAAGAGTTATTCCTCAATTGTGATGTAAGTCTGCACAGTTTTGCATGTTTGTAATTGGTCAGATTTCCACTCATTTTATTTGAAAAAAATACAATTCTCAATATAAAGTACATAATACACAAATATTTTAAGTGCCATAAATCAGTGACTGTACAAAATACATATGAATTAATTTGTTGTTCTTTTAAAAATAAAAGTTTTTTTTTTTTGTTTTTTTGCTGACTTCCAAACAGTTTTACTGCAGTGAAACCATATAAAAATGTTTCATAAAAAATGTTTTCTGCTGCTTTGATTACAACATATTACTGTTAGTTTCATGTCACAGATGTTAGTTTTACCTCAGGTGGGTGGTATAAGTTTCTAGTGAAATGGTTCCAAACTTTTGAGACTTTCGGTTGG
This sequence comes from Gouania willdenowi, assembly GCF_900634775.1. Classification (NCBI taxonomy): domain Eukaryota; kingdom Metazoa; phylum Chordata; class Actinopteri; order Blenniiformes; family Gobiesocidae; genus Gouania; species Gouania willdenowi. Next base: position 36,029,292 of record NC_041059.1, read on the forward strand.
TTCTTCTTCTGCTGTACAATTCTTCTTCACAATGTAAATGCTGAAGTGACACTGCACCCAGCAGTTCATGTATGCTACTGCAGCAAAAATGAAGCAGAAATCGGCCGCTGGCCTGATTTTATCATGAATTTACAACATTAAACATTATTTTTATATTCAAGGTTAGGAATTAGAGAGAAACCTCCTTAGGGAACAGCAGTGTCCCTGGAGTGAGTCCAAAGTAACATTTGTGCCATCTGGTCACAGCGTCTGACAGTGATTAGGACTGTTTTTGTTTTTTTTGTTTATGGCTCTGTGTTTCATCCAAACAGAAAAACAAACCAGTCTGCAGTTTCCTATTCAAAAGAGAAATGCAGCATGAAGCATTTTCTTTATAGAAAGAGAAAGAAATAACTAAGCATTTTTTACACTTGAGTGAAACTTAGTTCACATGCCAATCAAACAGGTATAATTCATGACACAAAGCTAAAAGGGAAACATTTGGCTGACCTTCATTTCATCAAATATTAAATGCTCAATGTCAAAGCAGCTTAATGTGTTGGAGAACTATTCTCAAACATCTAACATCACCAGTTGCCTGGGTTCCATGCAAATAACAATATTTTTTGGTATTTTGCTCCCAAATGAATTACCAGAAACATTTAAAATAGCGTGTATTGCTGTTAATAATAATATTACTGCAGGCCACCAAATAAACCAGGCCTCAAACCCAAAGGTTCAGTGCCACTCTTAGCCCCAAATGTACTGCATAAGGCAGGGAAATAAAGCAACCAGCAGCATCCCTGGCTGTGTGTGCATTGGGTATTGGTTGGTATCGGTTGGGTATTGGTTGGGTTTTATCCAATACCGGTGCCTTCTCGGGATTTTTTAAACGGTTCCAGTGCTTAAACCGGTACTTTTCAAAAAAATGAACTGCATACACTTTGTCAAAATGCAATACCCTTTTATTTTCAGGGCCAAATTGAACACAATATTACCTTAAATAATATATATACAAGTAACATATGGAAATAATAAACAAAAAACATTCAAATAATATAAAATAAAACAATATTGTATTAAACTATATAATACTGGAGATGAATATTGTTATGCTTTTTTTTGTCAGTAATCATTAATAGCCTTTGTAAAAAAAAAAACAACTCTATTTCAATGTATTTTTTTTAAAACTATAGGGAGCCATTGCAAAAGAGTCAAAGAGCCACATGTTGCAGTAAACCCCTGAGCTGGCCAATCTGTTGCATTCCTGTGTAAATGCAAAACTGTGCCTTTTAAATCTGGTGTTAAAGCTTAAGTTAAACATTTTGTCTACAAACACGACTTGTTATGAGCTTAACATCAAGCAGAAAGTCAGCGGACAGAGTTGAAGTATAGACATAGCTCATGTTGTTGTCACTCGTTGAATGGCAACAGTGTTTGTGAAGAGGGAAGGCTGCTGTCATCATCTGTCATGATGTGCGCCACACTGGCAGCGCTGGGAGCGGGACACATTTCGATTTGTCCGAGGAGGTCGACACTGGCTGCTGCTGTTGTTGACGTGCTTGGTCACGTAGGTTAGCAAACATGGTGCATTGTTCGGCTTTTAAGTAAACTCCATGTGGTCTTTTATCCTCTCGCTATCAGTTATGAGCAACAGGTGTGCTGAATCTGATGAGTAGCGGCAATGACGACACGATCTACAACCGGGGCACCGAAATGAGGCACCAAAATGTCTGTTCTTAGTTGGTCTGGTTACTACCGTTTACTTGGGAACTGGTGCTCTATTGGTGTTGTGTTTCGGTACCCAACCCTAACTCTAACACAATCTTTTTTAAAGACATAAAATCAGTTATCATTACAATATACAAATTACTTGGCTAGCGGCAGTGTACCTCCTGTTTACAGTGGCGCTACATATTTTTGCAGGATGCCGTGCCAATCACGGTAAAACAGAAGAAGAAGAAGCATTGTCAGCATGTCTCTGTTTACATCACGTGCGCTAATCATGGCGAGTCAATGCGAGAGCAAGACGAGCTTCTCAAAGTGAAAATACACACATTATTTAACTTCAGTTAGTTAGGGCGACCGTGGTTCAGGTGGTAGAGGGTTCGATTCCAGTAGCTGACTGTGTAGAAGTGTCCTTGGACAAGACACTGAACCCTAAGTTGCTCCCAGTGGTCGACTAGCGCCTTGCATGGCAGTCCTGTCCCACTGGTGTGTGAATGTGAAAGTGCGCTGATATGTAAAGCGCTTTGGGACTGCTTCAGTGTGTTTGTATTGGACTCTATTTTAAAGCACTGTTTATGAAAATAATGTGACTCCACCCTGGTTATTTATTTTTTTCTTTCCTTTCGTAATGTCATTCTGTGAACTTCAATTTGTTTGTTTTAAATTCCTTATATTGTGTGATTTGTTTTATTTTGAACATTTTCTCACATTTCTCTCTTGTTTAAACACTCAAAGTTCAAACCTTTGTGTCAAAACATACAGCACTTCAGAGTCACACTGCGCCGCAAAATGGCTGCACACTGCCCACTCTCTCAATAACAAAGCCCTCATCCTAAATGAATTAATCACTGACAATAACTTCTTTGTCTTACTTAAATATGGCACACACCCTTGGACTATTACTCACTGAATCAAATCACTCCACCCAGATTCACTTTCATTGAGAACCCTCGCCCTGATGGGAGGGTTGGGGGTACTGCTGTTTTATACAGAAAGGACATCAAAATAACCAACATTCCAATTCCAATTCCAAACAGCCCTACTTTTGAACACATTGTCTTTAAACTCCCTGGTCCCACCCCATTAGTCACTGCAGTCATTTATCATCCTAGCAAGCCAAACTCCTCCTTTCTCATTGATTTGACGGACTTTCTGACCCAACTCTTTTTTATATCCTCATCCATCCTACTTCTTGGTGACTTAAGTTTTCACATTGTTAATAAAAAACTGCAAACCTGCTTTAGACTTTCTGGACCTAATTCACTGTTTTATTCTCTCACTCTCATGGTCATATGGTGGACTTGTTTTGCCTTTCTATCCGTAACCTTTTCAGCCAAAATCTCCACATGTCCGATCACACTGGACATCAACATCCCTTTCTCCGCCCCAAAACAATCACATATCTTTTCGAAACCTCAACTCCATTTCTCCTTCTGCTTTTTCAACCACATCGGCCACCAAACTAGCTTCCAGCCCTCCCTTACTGTCTGAAACTACAATAACACACTCTCCACCTGTCTTGATGAACTTGATGAACCACAATAGTCTCCTATACTTGTTCAGCACCCTGGTTCACCCCTAAACTCCATAAAATGAAATTCTGCAAATGTCGGCTTGAGAGACTATATAGAAAATGTGGTTCAACTGTCCATCGCCAAATGTCCACTGAACACATCCAACAATACAAAGATGCCCTCAACAATGCCCAATCCAACTTCTACTCCAATCTCATACAACTGTCTCCAAAAATTCTAAAATAGTTTTTCCACAATCAACAACCTCCTAAAACCCAGCGATAATACATTGGCATCCTTCACAGTCTCCAAATGCAACTCACTCCTCGCTTACTTTCAATCCATTTTATCCCAAGTTTGGAAACAAATGTGTAACAATAATGTCAGTTAAATTGATTCCAATCATATTTAGTCTAATTTTGGACCAATAGATGGCGTAATATGGCTGAAAATAAACACGTATCTATTTTTATTCAGGTTTCTGCTGTGCCATGCGTAATGCTATTTTTTCCCTCACTCTTTAATGTGGTTACGCATGGGTTTTATTCAGCAATGCTTCGACCAATCAGAAAGCTTGACACAGCATTGTAAAGCAACCCTCCACCAGCTCAAGTTGAAGCTCCATCTGCTCCTGCGCCTCCAGACAGTCACCATTCCCTACCCTGTGAACCTTTCATCCCCACTCCTGCCAGATATTCAGGTGAAATAGGGTCATGTGGTCAGTTTATACCCCAGTGTATGCTTGTTTTTACAGCCATTAACCTTTTCCACTGATAAAGCTAAGGTTGCTTTTATTATGAGTTTGCTCGCGGGTAAAGCTTCAGCATGGGCTGTATCTCTAGTTAATAGCAATTCTCCAGTATGTGATACTCTGGGTTCCTTCACTAATGAGATGCGTAGAGTGTTTGACCACCCACTTCAAGGAAAGGAAGCCAGTAGCCGGCTACTTTCATTACATCAAGGTGCTGGTTCAGTTACCACCTACTCCATAGATTTCCATATCCTAGCAGCCGAGACTGGGTGGGATGAAAGGGCCTTGCAGGGAGTATTCTTCCGGGGTTTGAGTGAAGAGATTAAGGACCAGCTAGCTGCCCGTGATGAGACTACCACTCTTGAGGAACTCATTTCCCTAGCCATACGTTTAGCCAACCGTTTAGCAGAGAGGCGTAGGGAGAGAGCAGCTCGGAGAAGCCAACCCCCTCCACTTCTCTACACCAATTAGCCTCGTCAGCCAACACCTGCAGCTCGTCCACCTCCACAATCATACTCCACTTCTGTTCCTGCTACTTCAACTCGGAGTACTGAAGAACCCATGCAGCTGGGCAGGATGACACTCAGTTCTCAAGAGAGTCAGCCACACTCCCACGGACCCCCCCTCCAGGCGAATCCAGCTGTACTGTGTCCAACTCTAAAGACTCTTTTTCCCTGCTAGCCCTAGTGGATTCCGGAGCCGATGATAATTTTATTGACAATTTGTTTGTTTCCCAGTGTAACATTCCCTCCGAGCCTCTCCATGAGCCTAAGAATGTCTATGCCCTAGATGGGAAACTGCTGGCAACTGTAACTCACCGCACCATTCCCATTTCTTTGCGACTTTCTGGCAATCATCATGAGACCATATCCTTGTACATCGTGAGTTCGCCTTCCTCTCCATTAGTTTTAAGCCTTCATTGACTTAAACGTCACAACCCACATATAGACTGGTTAAAGCTGTCCATAGTAAATTGGAGTTTATTTTGTCACAATCATTGTCTCCATTCAGCCATTCCTCCTAACGAAAGCACACCTGCAAGCCTCAAGCCTATAGATCTGACCTTGGTACCAGTTGAATATCATGACCTCCAGGAGGTTTTCTCTAAGGATCAGGCCTTATCACTACCTCCTCACAGACCATATGACTGCAGCATTGACTTGATCTCAGGTGCACCGTTGCCTACCAGTAAACTCTATAATTTGTCCAAGCCTGAGAGGGAGGCCATGGAGATGTACATTTCTGATTCCCTAGCTTCTGGCCTCATTCGCCCTTCCTCTTCCCCTGTTGGAGCTGGTTTCTTTTTTGTTGACAAAAGGGACCGGACTCTACGCCCTTGCATTGACTACAGGGGGCTAAATGACATAACGGTCAAGAACAAGTATCCTCTTCCCCTAATTGATTCCGCTTTTAGCTCTCTCCAAGAAGCCACCATTTTTACTAAGCTTGATCTCCGGAATGCTTATCACCTGGTCCGCATTAAGGAAGGTGATGAGTGGAAGACAGCATTCAACACTCCTCTTGGACATTTTGAGTACCTAGTTATGCCATTTGGTTTAACTAATGCCCCAGCTGTTTTCCAGGTGCTCATTAATGATGTTTTACGTGAAATGTTGAATCGCTTTGTTTTTGTATACATAAATGACATTTTGAATTTTTCTCGCTCGTTAGAGGAACATGTCCAGCATGTACGACTGGTACTTCAATGTCTTCTGGAGAACAGACTTTATGTTAAGGCTGAAAAATGTGAGTTTCATGTACATTCTGTTGGTTTCCTTGGTTTTGTTGTCGAAGAGGGGCAGATTAAAGCAGATCCAGCAAAAGTAAAGGTCGTGGCTGATTGGCCAATTCCCACCAACAGAAAGCAACTCCAGAGCTTTTTGGGATTTGCCAACTTCTATAGGCGCTTTATCAGAGACTATAGTAAAGTGGCTGCACCTCTCAACAAACTTACGTCTATAAAGGTGCCTTTCAACTGGTCTGCAGAAGCAGGGGGAGCTTTTGTCAAGTTAAGCTCCAATCTTGTCTCACCCAGATCCTTCATCACAATTCGTCATTGAAGTGGACGCTTCCGACTCTGGCATTGGAGCTGTGCTTTCTCAACGCTCTGTTTCAGACCAGAAGCTACATCCATGTGCTTTCTACTCCCGACGACTGACCCCTGCGGAGAAAAATTATGATGTTGGCAACAGAGAGCTGCTGGCAGTCGTTGTGGCACTTAAGGAGTGGAGGCACTGGCCCGAGGGCTCGGTGCAACCGCTTATGGTATGGACAGATCATTAGAACTTATCTTATCTCCGGTCTGCACGCAGGCTAAACTCTCGATGGCCGCTTTTCCTGGGTCGTTTCAACTTTACTTTGACGTACCGTCCAGGTTCCAGAAATGTCAAGCCAGATGCCTTGTCTCGCCAGTTTGCACCTCCTGTGGACGAACCTCCAGTGGAAACAATCCTGCCTTCTTCTTGTGTGGTTGGGGCAGCCCACTGGGAGGTCGAGAAGACCGTCCAGGAGGCCCTGGTTAATCATCCCTCACCTGATGGGTGTCCTCCAGGTCGCCTGTTTGTGCCTCCTTCAGCCAGATCCGTGGTGCTTCAGTGGGGCCATTCGTCCAAGCTCTCATGTCATCCTGGATTTCATCGCACCCTCGCCTTTGTTCGGGAGCGTTTCTGGTGGCCCACTATATCCGCCGTCACTAAACAATATGTTGCTGCTTGCTCTGTCTGTGCCCGCAGTAAATTGTCCCATCGCGCTCCAGCTGGCTTACTCCGCCCACTGCCTATTCCACACCGTCCCTGGTCTCACATCGCGGTGGATTTTGTTACCGGTCTGCCTCCATCTGACGGTAATGCGGTCATTCTGTCCATTGTGGACCGCTTATCAAAATCTGTACATTTTGTCCCTTTACCCAAGTTACCCTCTGCCTATGAGACTGCAAACTTGCTCGTTCAGCATGTCTTCAAACTGCATGGCATTCCTCAGGATATTGTGCCGGACAGAGGCCCACAGTTCTGCTCCCAGGTGTGGAGAGTTTTTTGTCGTGCTGTGGGGGCTACAGCCAACTTGTCTTCAGGATATTATCCACAGATGAACGGCCAAACAGAGCGGGCAAATCAGAACCTGGAGGCAGCCCTTCGATGTGTCACCGCTCACAATCCTACTTCCTGGTCTATCCACCTCCCTTGGATTGAATATTCCCACAACTCCATGGTTTCCTCCGTGTTACGGCCCTCGCCGTTACTTAGTGTTTAGTTTGTGTTCTTGTTGTTTGTTTGCTGCCTGGGGTGTGTTTCTGTAACAGAGTGGGATGTCCTTTCAACGGAACAGCTTTGATGATGCTCTCCAGGATTGGCTGCCAGCAGGAGGAGTGGTGGGCAACCCTGATTGGCTGAGGAGGATTACACCACTTTTGAAAAGACCAGCGCAACTGTCAGTCGAGGTTCACCAACCTTGGCAGCAGCAGCATCTTTGTTCGTCTAGAAACTCTGTCTCCGAATTCGTTTGTTAAGCTTGGTATCTTTATTATATAGTGCACTTTATTTTTGCCTTCTCTTATATTCTGAGTTCCTGCGTTTTGTGCAGTTTTTTCGTTGTTTGCCATATTCTTGTTTATTGTATGTTTTACCTGCGGGGCAGGCCTCTTTTTGTTAAAGAATAAATTTGTGTTAATTGTGGAACCCGTTGTCGGTGGTTTTGGAGACCGAGTTTTATTTTTCGATTACGTTTTTATGTTGCGTCCTGGAGCTCCTAGACTGGGGCGTAACATAAAATTGGGGGCTTGTCCGTTCTTTCGATCGTGTATTTAAAATTGTTAGAGACTTTTTTTTCTTCTCTCATTTAGGTTTGGTGGACAGATTTGTGTTAAAAAAAAAAAGAAAAAAAAAATGAAAATGGCTTTCGATCTCGATGATTTTGTACAGAATCCTACTTTAGAAAAATTGGATAAATGTAAAAAAGCTGATTTGTTTTTGGTGGCAAGTGTTTTTGATATTAGCGTCACTTATAGTGCCCGTAAGGCTGAGATCAAACTTTGTGTGGTGAGTAAGATGGTGGAGAAGGGTGTGTTGAGGCCGGAGCCTGTGTCCAAGTCTGATGTGTCAGATGAGGAAGTGGAAAGTGGAGGCTGCCACGTCTGCTGTCACTGTCAGTGACCAGGTGACAGCTGGAGCGGAGGCTCCCGCTGCCGCTCTGGGACGCCACATGGATCCGATGGCCCTCTTACAGGCGGGATGTGACACGGAGGAACTGAAGCTGACTATCCGCCTGAAAGAAGTGGAGTTGCAGACGAAAACCCGAGAGGTTGAGCTGATGCATCTCCGCATAAGGGAGATGGAGCTCGAATCGGCCCGTAAATCCCCGCCCACGTCACTCGGTATGTCCCACTACTCCACTCACAAACAGTTTGACATCAGCAGACACGTTGCATTGGTGCCACCGTTTAGAGAGAGTGAGGTGGATTCATACTTTAATGCTTTTGAACGCATTGCCGCTACTCTAAAGTGGCCCAAAGATGTTTGGAGTTTATTACTACAGTGTAAATTAGTGGGGAAAGCCCAGGAGGTATGTGCATCGTTATCGATGGATGAAAGCCTTGATTATGATGTGGTGAAGGCCACAGTTCTGAGAGCTTATGAGCTTGTCCCTGAGGCATACCGGCAAAGATTTCGATTGTGTGAAAAATCTGTCACCCAGACTTATGTCGAGTTTGCCCGTGAGAAGACCGTATTATTTGATAAGTGGTGCACCGCTAGTAAGACCATAAACTTTCCTCAGCTTCGTGAATTAATTTTGTTGGAGGAGTTTAAGACGTGTTTACCGGAAAAAATTGTTGTTCATTTAAATGAGCAAAAGCTTGATTCCCTTTCGAAGGCTGCTGTGTGTGCGGATGAGTTTGCACTGATACACCGTGGGGTTTTTCCTTCAGCGCAACGTCAGCACACCCCCGCTGTCGGCGTTAATAAACATTTTAAAAACCCATCCAGGAGTCCGCCGCGTTATGCAGCCGTGTCTTCCGTCAATCGGGAATGTTTTTACTGTCGTGAGACAGGCCATCTGGTTGCTGATTGCCCTGTGCTCCAGCGTAAAGATCAGGCACAGAAATCGAAGAGGCCAAAAAGCGTGAATTTTGTTCGACCTGTTCGTTCTCCTGTCCCTGCAGATGGAGTGAATGATGTGGATGAAGGTTATCGGCCTTTCATTCTCAAAGGGTTTGTCTCTCTGACGGGAGAGGAGGAAGATCAGGTGCCGATCACGATTTTACGCGATACGGGCGCAACTCAGTCCCTGATGTTGCAGTCAATATTGCCTTTTTCTTCTTTTTGTGGTTCCGATGCTCTAGTGTGGGGAGTTCAAATGAATGTATTGAGAGCTCCGCTGCACACTGTGTTTTTGCGTTCTCCGCTCGTTTCTGGTTCGGTACAAATCGGATTGCGTGCCAAACTGCCTGTCCATGGAGTGGGCATGATCCTCGGAAACGATTTGGCTGGGGAGAAAGTTTTTTCGAATCCTAAAGTGATAGAAGTTCCTGTTGCTGGGTCGCGTGTTTTTGTTCCTGCTGCTGTCAAGCCGAGTTTGGTGTTCCCAGCTTGTGCTGTCACACGCGCACAGACGCGCAAATTTGGTGATGTAATGGATTTATCTGATTCATTTCTGTGTTCTGATGATGTGTAAATGATGAGAAAACGACGAAAACGTCACCAGAAAAAAATCAAAAGTCTTTGTATGAGAACTTACTGCCTGCTGAGGCTAATATGTGTTTTTCTGTTAACAGGGCAGAGTTTATCGAAGCGCAACAGGCTGACCCGTCTTTGGTGCGTTGTTTCTCATCCGTTGCCAGCGCTATGCCTGACAGTGCAGGGAAGTACAACATTAACGATGGTGTGTTAATGCGCAACTGGTGTCCTCCCTCATCTGTTAGTGTGGGCTGGGAGTCCGTTAGACAAGTGGTGGTTCCACGGAAATTTCGTTCCCAAATTCTTAGTTTAGGCCATGATAATTTTGCAGGTCATTTGGGAATTAGAAAGACCTACAATCGTATCCTACCCCATTTCTTTTGGCCAGGTTTAAAAGGTGATGTGACGAGGTTTTGTCGCTCGTGCCATGCGTGTCAGGTTTGTGGTAAACCGAATCAGGTGATTCCTCCGGCTCCGCTGCATCCCATCCCGGTATTGGGTGAACCATTCGAGCACATAATTATTGATTGTGTAGGGCCGCTCCCAAAATCAAAGTCTGGGTACCAATACCTGTTGACCTTAATGTGCGCCGCGACGCGCTACCCAGAGGCGATACCACTCCGCACGCTTAGGACTAAAGCGATCATTAAAGCTTTAATTGGATTTTTTTCAACATTTGGGTTGCCGAAATCCATTCAAACAGACCAAGGCTCGAATTTTCTTTCGAAACTTTTTGCTCAGGTCCTAAAATCCCTTTCCATTAAACACCATACATCCAGCGCATATCACCCACAGTCACAGGGCGCACTCGAACGTTTTCACCAAACGTTGAAGTCGATGATGAGAAAATTTTGTTTGGAAACAGGGAAAGAGTGGGACGATGGGTTACCGTTCCTTCTTTTAGCTGCACGAGAGAGTGTGCAGGAGTCCACCGGTTTCAGTCCCGCAGAGCTGGTGTTCGGACACACGGTGCGTGGTCCTCTGCGGGCACTGAAAGAAACGTTTTTGTCAGTGGAAGATAAATCGAATGCGACCCGCAATGTGCTCGATTATGTATCTTCATTTAGAGAGCGTTTACACAAAGCGTGCGAGGCTGCTCGCAGTGCTCTGTCTGTGTCCCAGGGGAAAATGAAGAAACGTTTTGATAAAAAAGCAGTTCAAAGGAAATTTGAAGTTGGGGACAAAGTGTTGTCTCTCCTTCCAATTCCCGGTTCAGCCCTTCAGGCTAAGTTCTGTGGTCCGTATGAAGTGGATAAAAAATTAAGTGACACTGATTATGTTATTCGCACCCCAGACCGTCGTAGAAAGTCCCGTGTGTGTCACATTAATATGCTGAAGCCATATCTCGCCCGTTCTTCCGCTTCCTCCATTCCTCCAAATGTCGTGTCAACGGTTACACAGGTACCCCAAACCCAATATTATCCGGAGAGCGATGGCTTGCATCTCAGCCATATGGAGCCTTGCTCTCGTCTCCAAAATTCGGACTCCCTAAAAAATATAGAGGCCAGTTTAAATCATTTAGACAGTTCATCTCGCAGAGATATTTGTAAGCTGATAAGAAAATACTCGCCTCTTTTCTCTGATACTCCCTCACGTACGACTGTTGTGGCACATGACATTGATGTGGGGAGCCAAACCCCCATTAAACAGCACGCGTACCGGGTTAACCCCACCAAACGTGCGCTCATGGAGAAGGAGGTCGAATACTTATTGGAGAATAAGTTAGCTGTGTCCAGCTCTAGTGCGTGGAGTGCCCCATGTATTCTTGTGCCAAAAGGAGACAAAACACCTAGTTTTTGTACTGATTTTCGAAAATTAAATAATGTTACTAAGGCAGACTCCTATCCTTTGCCTAGGATGGAGGATTGTGTGGACCGTGTAGGGTCAGCTAAGTTTGTTACCAAGCTCGATTTACTTAAGGGGTACTGGCAAGTTCCCCTGACACCTCGAGCGTCGGAGATCTCAGCTTTTGTCACACCTGACAGTGATGCCGTTCGGCCTGAGGAATGCACCTGCTACCTTCCAACGCCTGATGCATAAGGTCTTGGGTGGTGTAAAGAATTGCGAAGTGTACTTGGATGACATCGTGGCGTATTCCAACACGTGGGCCGAGCACTTGGACAGCCTGTACGTCATTTTCGAAAAGTCGGCCAGGGTCAAGTACGTGCTTTGGCTGATAAAGTCCAGGCTATTTTTAGTTTCCCCATTCCTCAGAATAGGCGTTAGCTTCGCCGTTTTCTGGGCATGGCTGGCTACTATAGAGGGTTTTGTAAAAATTTTGCCGAAGTTGTGGCTCCTCTCACCAGCCTTACCAGCCCATCAAAACCGTTTGTGTGGTCTCCTGCCTGTAGAGCAGCTTTCGAGTCTGCTAAAGCTCTTCTGTGCAGTGCACCTGTTCTGACTGCACCTAACTTCGAGCGCCCCTTCAAGCTGGAGGTAGACGCAAGCGATAGAGGTGCGGGTGCGGTGCTGCTGCAGGAGATGGGTGTGGTATCGATCATCCCATCGGGTATTTCTCAAAAAAATACAACCGACACCAGGTGGGATATAGCACCATTGAGAAGGAAGCGTTGTCACTACTTTTTGCTTTACAGCACTTCGGAGGTTTATGTAGGTTCCAGTCCTTTGCCTGTGGTGGTCTACACTGACCACAACCCACTCGTGTTTTTAAATCGGATGAGAAATTCCAACCAGAGACTGATGAGGTGGGCCCTGTTAATTCAGGATTTTAGTTTAAACATTCTACATAAAAAGGGTACCGAAAATGTGTTGGCTGATGCCCTGTTGAGAAGGTAGACCACTTTCTGGGGTCAAACATTTTTTTTTGGGGAAAATGTTTGATTTTGGGAAGGGGGTGTTACGGCCCTCGCCGTTACTTAGTGTTTAGTTTGTGTTCTTGTTGTTTGTTTGCTGCCTGGGGTGTGTTTCTGTAACAGAGTGGGATGTCCTTTCAACGGAACAGCTTTGATGATGCTCTCCAGGATTGGCTGCCAGCAGGAGGAGTGGTGGGCAGCAGCAGCATCTTTGTTCGTCTAGAAACTCTGTCTCCGAATTCGTTTGTTAAGCTTGTTATCTTTATTATATAGTGCACTTTATTTTTGCCTTCTCTTATATTCTGAGTTCCTGCGTTTTGTGCAGTTTTTTCGTTGTTTGCCAAATTCTTGTTTATTGTATGTTTTACCTGCAGGGCAGGCCTCTTTTTGTTAAAGAATAAATTTGTGTTAATTGGGGAACCCGTTGTCTGTGGTTTTTGGAGACCGAGTTTTATTTTTCGATTACGTTTTTATGTTGCGTCCTGGAGCTCCTAGACTGGGGCATAACACTCCGCAACTGGTATGTTCCCGTTTATGGCTGCAAATGGCTTCCAACCTCCTCTTTTCCCAAGCCAGGAGAGTCATGTTGCAGTTCCATCCATCCAAAGGCATCTACAGCGAGCTCGGCGGATTTTGCATGAAGTTCGAGCAGCTCTGTCTCGTACCGCTGCAAGGAATCAGAGGCTTGCTGACTGCCACCGCACTCCAGCTCCGGACTACAAGCCTGGCCAAAGGGTTTGGCTATCAATCTTCCCCTGCAGAGGGAGTCAAAGAAACTGTCTCCCCGGTATATTGGTCCGTACGAGATTGAGAGAGTCATTAATCCTATGGTTGTAAAGCTCAAGTTGCCTCCTTCGTTGAGAGTTCATCCTGCATTCCATGTATCTCTGCTGAAGCCAGTTGCCACAAGTCCTCGCAGCCCTCCGGCCGAGCCCCCGCCACCCCCCCGGGTGGTGGACCATTATCCTGCCTTTACGGTTTTGCGGCTGCTGGATGTTCGGAGGCGGGGTCGTGGCTTCCAGTACTTGGTGGACTGGGAGGGTTACGGTCCGGAGGACCGCTCCTGGGTTTCCCGGTCCCTCATCTTGGACCCTGCTCTCCTCCGGGACTTCTATGCTGGGCATCCCACTAAGCTGGGTCGGCCGCCAGGAGGCGTCCCTTGAGGGGGGGTACTGTTAGGGTTGGTTCTGTTTCCCCTCCCCCTTGTTTTTTTGTTTCTCTGCAGGGCTGTTGGGTGACGGGGGCGTGGCTGGGACCTGCAGCAACAAGGCACACCTGATCCTTGTTGATGAGCCTGATACAAAAGCTCTGTTCAGTCCTCTCCACGCTGCCAGAAAATTCCGTCACGCTCGGTACTGTTAGAGCTGTTTTGTTTGATCACAAAGGATTTTTGATACTTACCCATTTCCTCCTGTGCTCAGGATTTCTTCTGTGCCTCACTGCGTCCCTGGGTCCGTCCGTTCCCAGCCAGCCTCCGTCACCTCAGCCACTTCGTTTTTTTTTGTAAAATACATTTTTAAAGCTTTACTGTCTCCGTCTCCGCTTTGGGGTCCAACTTGAATCCTTAACACCCTCACATGTCTAATACATATCCTTATTCAATATTGACTTTTTGATTTGTTAATTTTCTCAGTCATGTTTTTTTTTTTTAATTAACCTTTGCACAGTAACTACACAAACACACAGATCCAGTATGTGATCATGCAATTTTCAGTTGAGTAACCTACATTTTTAGATAACAACTGATAACTGTTTTACTGTAGTTAGGCCATTGTACATTTAAAGAACTTTCTTTGCTTCAATTTAAAGTTACTTTTACATAAACTGAATGTATATATTCAGCTGCTGGTTGTTTCTGACAGTCTGTCTCATTTATTGGCAAATAAACAGTTTAATCCAACGTTGCTGCTTAGTGAAATATGACGGGACATCTTTTCCGTCTCATCATTGATTTTTATTGCTGTGTATCAGGAGTAGATGCACACACACACACACACACACACACACACACACACACACACACACACACACACACACACACACACACACACACACACACACACACACACACACACACACACACACACACACACACACACACACACACACACACACACATGCTACAGGTCCACAATCACACGAACATTTGCACCTTCACCATTAATGCTCACAAATGCTTACAAACTCACATGCAGAGTCCAGTGTTTCTCAACCTTTTCAGCCCACGACCCCCAAAAAAAGGTTCCAAAGACTGAGGACCTGCACTGTACCTAAAGGTGATTGAACACGGACATGAACACTGAAGAACAGTCATGTGGAGACAGGGCCATCTATAAGGGGGAATAAAGGGGAGAGTTTTTTGGGGCCTATCCATAAAGTCAGCAAAATTATTGTTATCTATTGTTCTATGAATCTGTGATAACCACATTTATTTATTTATCTGAATTATATCCTCTGTTATCCAGGAACTTTATTATTTGTGTCATAGTATTTAGTCATCTTAAAGATGTAAATTCTTGTTTAAAGGTAGGGTAGGTGATTTTCAAAAGCTATCGTCATTTTGAATGTAGCCTCTGTGATGGCTCTGCCTACCCCCCTCGCCCCTCCCCTCTGTGCTCCGTCTCACTCACATGCATGCACATGCATCACTTACGTGCATGCGCACAGCAGCAGTGGAGGACTTCAGCTCATCGCTTGTATTGTGTAGAAACTTTGTTGTCTCATTCAGCAGTAAGTAAACATGGGTTAAAAGTGTTTTGGTGGAAAAGGTGGTGAAATGTGATTTCAAAAACCACAAAAAGTGTCAATATTGGCTGAAAAGTGGCAAAAATAGGGGGAAAGGGGCATTCGGGTAGTGTAATTTAAAAAGTAGGAACAATAGGTTGGGAATTAATGGGCATGACAAATCCTGAATGTGGTTCAGTTGGAAAAAATAAGCATGGAATATGGTGAAAAGAAGTTAAAAGTGACAATGGGTCAACATAACTGACATTAAATGTGAAAAGTGGTGGAAAGGGTTTATAAGTGCCAAAAATGTCTTTAAAGTAAAAAAGAATTGCAGAAAAGCCATTGAAATTTGATGAAATGGGAGAAATTTAGCAAAAATGTATTAAAACGAGCAAAAATTTGGCAAGAAAAAGTGATGAAAATAGGTTTAAATATGGGAAGTTTGGTGTAGTTGCAGAAAAAAGTGAAACAGCTAAATGGGCTCAAATTGTTCACAAAACATTTCTTGAAGGCATCTGGTGGCCACCTCCCAGTGTCTCACAAACCCCAAATGGGATCCTGACCCAAAGGTTGAGAACTCCTGCACTAGCCAGCAGAAAGAGCACACAAGCACTCACGACCACACAAGTCAGCGTGAGAAGAAAGGTGTGTGTATTTTGGATGTTTTTTTCATGCTTACATGACTTTTTTTCTCAAGTTAAAAGCCTCCCATGGAATGGTGTTGTAACACACTTAAAAAAATTATCTGGGTAATTAATTAAATTGTGATGTCCACATCAAATGAATAAATAAATACTCTAGCCTGCCCCTACATTCCAAAAGCATATCTATAATATTGTCCATAGGAGGAATGTGTTGGTCTTTACCCTTTTGCCAAGGTTGTACTGCTTTACACACTCATTTCATCTGATATAGGGCCATAGAGACTAGCAGGCCCTAAAACCTTCTATGTATCTTGGGTGTGACAACATGTTTACATTCTGTTTTATCATGTGCATTTTCCCTTGTGTTTTCTGTTATTTCAAAATTGATTCCAATCTAGCTACTGCACTGCTTCTCTTTGCCCTGTGCTTAAAGCCCTTTAGTGGCATTATCTTTTAAAGGAGCTATAGAGGTTTTCCTTTTGTGCACCTTCAATATATCTCTGGCTTACCGTGAGATATATGCCAGCCTTGGCTGTAAACAAATGCTAAATCTAAAATGTGCAGGCTGAACCTCAGGGGAAGTGTCGGAGGCAGAGGACAGAAGCTGGGAAGAGAGTTTATAAAATCCTGCAAAGACCCTGAGAGAAAAAAAGTGTAACGGAAATCAAGAAAAAGCAATGAGAGGAAACAGTGGCTGGAAATGCTCCGCTCTAATATTTATGAATTGTTCTTTTGCAGTGCCAAAGCTGAAAGACTGACTGAAATGCAGCACTCATCCCTGGTGCGGTGAGTTATTTGAATGTTGAAAAATGCATCAGCGCTTTTATTGATAGAAACACAGATCACAGTCAGATGGATGGTGTCGAATACCCACCACACTAACAGGGAGGGCTTATTTCTGCAATAGAAATATACAGTCATATGAGCTGTGGTTGAGGGTATCTGGTTGTCAGCAAGTCTTTTATAACTCTGTGTAACACTGACCTGGAAACAAAACCAGCCTTACATCCTTATTTCAGAAGAGCAGTTGTCTTTAGTCATATTCATACAGTGTGCTGGCATTTAATGCAAATTTAAAGTTTTCTAAGGTTTATTTGAATGAAAGTTCAAGCTTTATCAGTGCTGGCAAGGATACTTTTTAAAATGTAATCTGTTACAGATTGCGTGCCCAAAAATGTAATGCAATCTGAGTAACTTAATCTGATTACTTGGATTTTTTCCACATTGAATTGGATTTGTAGGAATGTAGGACTGCAGCCATCAATGAGATGCATAAAGAAGACTATTGTAAATACAAAATCCTCAGTGCTGATGGTGACATTCACAGTAATCATTATACATGCTCATAATAATCATCTGTTTTACATGTAAAGTGTGAAATCTACTAGGCTATTCAACATACCGTGTCACCACACAATGGAGTACTTGGTACGTAAGGAAACATAGACAGTAGGCTATCTGTAACTAACTGCAATAAGTAAGTAAAGATAAAGAAATGGCCATAACTTTTTATGTGTGTGACAGCGTCAGAAAACTTAGAATCCAAACTTTCATATTCTGTAAATAACTCAAAATGCTCCCTGGCCGACATGTTCCGAGGTTCTATTTCATAATATTTTGTGAAATGTCTTACTATGGGATGCATACTCCCTGCAGCCCTTTTTCAATCTGTCAAACCATGATTTGGCTGGAAGAACTGTCCATCCACTAATGACACTCCCACCCTCTATATAGGGAGGGCGGATGTGCAGTTCCTCAACACCTATTCTCTCTCTCAGCTTAACTGTCCACAGGCAGATCTTTGGTTTCCAGTCAACGGACGCATTGCTTGGACCATAACAGGTCAGAAGCCAGCGCTTACCTTGCTCTGCTCGGTTAAGTGCTGCATTGTTCACAGATAATTGAACCTCAGAGCCCCAGCTCCGGCTGTCGGCTGTCCTCCAATGCTGTCGCTTCGGCGCATGTTGGGCCTGAAGTGGCTCTCTCACTCGGCGACCGCCCTGGTCCGAGCTCTGCGCCGAGCCAGGTCTAGAGCTCCCAGACATCAGCACAATGTCGACGTTCCCACCAGCACACAGCAGACCAGAGCATTTGTGGAAGTATTATTGGAGTGTTGCGATAAAACGATGCAAGCAGTGACACTCGGCATGTCCGGGAGGAAGAGGAAGTTGTGTGTGTGCAGAGAGTGCAGGTAGAGAAACTTGGAGGAACGCCAAAATACAGTAAGAAATCCATTCAACTGTGACCCAGATAGCAAAACAATAATATTCTCATCAACAGCCCTGTCTCAGTGTTTTTTGTTTTTTTTTTTAATATATATAAGGAAACAATGTTCAGATGTTAGTTGTCACTAAAGCAACAAAAAAAACAGCTTTAAAATCACTGACAGGGTTTTTTTTTTTAGAAAAAGGCTGTCTTATAGGGAGGACGTAAAAAGGGAGAGCAGTGTTACACCTAGATGGAGGGGGAGGGGGAGCAGGTGGGAGAGACTCAAGGCAGGAAATAGAAAGGGTGGGAAAGAATAGATTATTTTACATTGAGAGTGAGATGTTATAGCTATAATGGTGGTGGCTGTGTACAGAGGGAAGGAGTGAGTGGTAATACCTAAAGCAAGTATTTGGGATCAACGTGTCTAAAGTTAAGCCCAGTACGAGTTTTATCCCACATCCCAAGGCGTTCCAGTGCATTGTAGAACAGTGTATGTGCAAAAACCACTACGGCAAACCCAAGATCCACCCCGGGCCCGCAGAAGCAGCCAGACCAGCAGAAAGAGTGGGGGCCAAGGAGCACCAGGCCACCCCCACACGGCAGAGCAGCCCCCAGATGTCCCCGAGATCCCAGGCCGAGAAGTAGCCACCGCCCCCCACACACATCCGAAAAAGCCCCAAGGAAACCAGCACACCCCGCCACCGACCCCAACCACTGACCCCCAGGCCCCCCGCCAGCATCAGCTCCCCTAGGGATGACGACCACGCCCATAGCCACCTAGGGCACCAAGGGGACGCTGCAAGTTGCCCCGCCGGCCCCCAGGCGCACCGACCGAGCAACCCAGAGCGCGCCAGATCGCCTTTTCTCGATGCCGCCCGCACGATGAGCTACGCCCCCCAAAGGGCCCAGCCACACCGCAGAGCCCGGCCGCACAGGGCTCCGCCCAAGCAGGGGCAACCCAGCGCCGCACTCACACAGATACTAGGGCTCGGCTTGCACCACCCGCCAGGACCGGCCCGCCAAAAGCACCCCCGCGGGACAGGGAACCCCCAAGGGCAAGCCCCCACGCCTCGCCCCCAGCAACACCCCCCCAGAGACCCACCACCACGCCCGACCGCACCCTCCTGTATGTGTTTGAATGTTTGTCTTTAGTGAATGTATGAGGTGCTATTAAAAAAAGGTGGATGGAAATTATGTGTATATATGTGTATGTGGTTCAATAAAGTAATTAAAATTGGAGGAATTAGTAGGGCAGCCAGAGGTGGGAGTGCCAGCCCTGTGCCACTACTTAGTAGCGCAGGCGGCGGCCCCCTGCACCCACAGCCCCAGCCCCACCAACCAGCCCCGCCAGGGTTGGGTATGTGAGTGTGGTGCAACAAGTGAGTGAGCAAGACCAGCTGGGAGTGAGTGATGTGAAGTGTCCATGTAGGAGGCCTGTCTGGTATGAGCCCAGCCCGTCCGCATGGCGGGCCACCAGAGAGGGTAGATGGCGCAGACGGGCACGCGGCACTGCAGGCCCCAGGGACGCGCCGAGTAGCACAACCGGAGGCCCACCGCAGCACCCCCCTGAACCATGCCAGTCACACGGAGCACGGCGCACCCCCCAAGGGGAGCCAGGCACCAGCCACATCCCCCAGCAGTCCAGGAGGCGACCCCCGCCGCCCCCCAAACGAAGGCCACAGCCCCCTCACCAGCATCCCGGGCTGACAGGAGCCCCCCGCGCCAAACCCAATGGGAGAGCAGGCACAGAGCGAAGGCGGAGGAGGGGGAGGACGAGACAGGCGGACGGAGGGCTAGAGGAAAGAGTGACTGAGAACCACGCAGGCCCCCAGCCCCAAGGGCCACCCAGACGTGCACGGAGGGAGCAGGAAAGCAACAACAAATCGACCAGGGACCACAAGAACACCCGAAAGGGATGCACGCCCGCGCAGAGGCACCCAAAACACCCCAGCAACTCACCCAAGCCACCCAGGTTAAGGCCACCCCACAAGCCCATGGAGGTCCAGGACTACAGTTAGATCAGTGTGTTAGTAAAGAGTGGCGCTGGCAGTCGCTTGCAGGCTAGATCATCAGGCTAAAAATGAAAAATCAAGATTCAATGCAATTAGAAAAGGAGTCCAACGCTCCTCAAAGCAGGTTATTTTATTTTTTCTGAGAGCAGACATCTTTTCCATGGAAATAAATTCTATGAGGAGATTTTGCCATCGGTTTATGCCTAACGATTTTTTATCTTTCCAATTCACTAATATTGTTTTCTTTTGCTATGGCGAGTGCCGCAAGGATGGATTGTGATTAGTTTGCTGGAATATCAAGCATAGTCAGGTCTCCTAACAGACATAGAGTTGGAGATAGAGGAATCCTGTAGTCCAAAATGGAGGACAGTTTTTCAGTGATTAGAAACCAAAACTGTTGAACTGGCGAACAAAGCCATACGGCATGTAAATATGAATCAGCTGTTCCCTGGGTGCACTGAGGGCAGATGTCTGTTACGGAGAAGCCCTCTTTTATATGTTGGGAAATGTCAGATCTGTGGAGGACTTTATATTGAATTAGCTGAAGATTTGTGTTTTTAGTCATCTTAAAAGTATAACAACAAATTTCAGGCCAGAAATCGGTGTTTGTAGTGATTGAGAGTTCAGCTTCCCATTTAGTGATTGGTAAGTGATTAGAGTTAGTGTTCAAGAGTGCTCTGTATATTTATTGAGAGTTTTTTTGTTTTTGTTGAGATTTTTTTCATATATATTGCCAGTTCTGGAGGTTGCAAGGTGATTAAATCTATTGCCGTATTTTTCTTAATTGTCTCTGTTACTTGTAGGTATTGAAGAAAATTACTTTTATTTATATTGAATGTTTGGGTTAGACTGTTATATGTCCTGAGCTTATCATTTTCGAAGAGGTCTTGGAGATGAATAATTCCGCTGTCTTCCCATGTTTTTAGATAGAGCGGTGTTTTTCTGTTTCTAAAGTCAGGGTTGTGCCAGATTGGAGACAGCATACTAGTTTTTAATTTAACATTTGTAATGTCCAGGGCTTTCCACCACGCAGTCAGGGTGGAGGCAATCAGTGGGTTTTTAAAGCAGTTATGACATTTGAGGGTCGCAGTGATAAAAGGGAGATCAGAGAGTTTAATATGTTTGCAGTCTAGCTGTTCTGTTTCTTGGTTTTAGCCATTCTGTTAAATATAGAATTTGGTTTGCTAGGTAATAATGCGTGAAATTAGGGGCTTCCAACCCATCCTCGCTTTTGTTTTTTTTGAAGGGTTGAAAGGCCTATTTTGGGTTTTTCATTCCTAGCATAGAATTTTGTAATTGCATAATCTAATCTTTTGAACCATTGTGTTGGTGGTTTCAGTGGGATCATAGAGAACAGATAGTTTATTTTAGGTAAGATTTTATATATCTATCTACCGTATCATCTATATGGTGGAAATCCATTGTATGAATGATTCTCCAAATTTGCCAAGGACAGCAAAGAGGAACGACCAGTTGACTCTATCGAATGCTTTTTCTGCGTCAAGTGACAAGATTATTGTTTTCTTTTTAGAGTTCTGTGCCATGTTGATCAAATTAAACAGTCTTCTAACATTGTCTGTGGAGTGTCTATTTTTAATAAATCCTGTCTGGTCTTGGTATATAATTAACTGTACTACTTTCTCTAACCTGGAAGTGAGTGCTTTGAAAATAATTTTTATGTCTGTGTTAATAAGTGAGATGGGATGGTAGCTTGAGGATAACATGGGGTTTTTGTCTGGTTTAAAGGAGACATATCATGCTAAATCCACTTTTTTAGCCCTTAAATGCATTTTTTTGTATATTTAGAGTGTTTAGAAGTACAGAAAAGTTCAAATTAGTCTCTTCAGGTGCTCCTTTGATATCTTTATATTCTGTTTTGGTCATATTTTGCAATCTGTTTTGATTTTTCTATTCTCTATTAAGTTTTTTGAACAATAACGTCACAGTATTTGCAGCGGAACTGCCAAATTAGGACATCGACTCCAGGCCCAACACTTCGAGCAATCCGCCATTTTTATTTCTCGCTTTTATTTTGTAGTCCAAGCTCAAGGATGCCGAAGTTACGAGAGGATAAGTCAAAATGTTTGGTTGTTGGATGGAGTAACCCACACGCTTCATTACACCGTCTCCCAGCATCAGAATATTTTCGAAGTGCCTGGTTGAGTTTTATTTTTCACGGAAATGTACCCACATCTGTGGGTAAGGTCATTTTTGTGAACGCAAAGCACTTCAAGAATAACTGCTTCAGCAACCTCCGCCAGTAAAAAGAAGAATTTGCCGAAAGACTTTGTCTGATTGAGGGTTCAATTCCTTCTATCTTTGGAGACGACGAACAGAGCACTTCGGTAAGCTGTAAATAACGCTAAAAAGTGTGATGATAAGAAAGTCCCTGTCATTGTTTTGTTAGCAATAGTAGTTACACCGTCTTCATTTGTTAGCGCTCTGTGCTCGCTTCATTTTCATCTCGCTCTGGCGGGTCAGACTCTGGCTCGAACATGTAAGGCTGGATGGACAAGTCTTCCGTTGTTGAAATTTTGTAAATAACGTGTGAATAAAAAGTTTTTGCGCCGCTAGATAATCGTAACTCTTCACTCAAACTACAAAAATGGCCAAACAGGGTGGAGTTGAACCGAGTGTCACCTCTGCAACCAGGAGAGGGGGCGGGGTATGAAGTGTCTCATTTGCATTTAAAGAGACCGCACCAAAACGAGTTGCTCTCAGAAGCACATCAGAAAAGGGGTCTGTGAAGCTATAATAATGAGGAATTCAGACCCAAGCATTGCAGTTCCGCTTTATATAGACCACAACTGTATGATTTATATGTGAAAAAGAAGGATTTAAAGGCATAATATGTCTCCTTTAAGTAATAATTTAATGTTTGCTGTATTCATGTGGTCTCCTACGTAACCTTTATTTTTAATTACTGTTATTACAAAGCATTGTGTAGTTCTTGTCAGGTGAGTCTAAGGTGGTTTTCTGATGTATGGTGAGCTGTGGTAGGTTTAAGTTATTGAGGAAGGTTTTAATATCTTCAGGGTCAAGGATTAAGTTTGATGAATATAGAGTTTGATAATAATCATGAAAAACCTTATTAATGTCCTGAGGTAGGTTTAAAGTTTGACTTGAATTATCAGGAATTGCCGCTTATGAAATAGTTCTCTTTATTGTGATTTGCTAAATA
The DNA here is from genome assembly GCF_900634775.1 of Gouania willdenowi. Classification (NCBI taxonomy): domain Eukaryota; kingdom Metazoa; phylum Chordata; class Actinopteri; order Blenniiformes; family Gobiesocidae; genus Gouania; species Gouania willdenowi. The sequence goes on from NC_041059.1 coordinate 36,052,518, forward strand.
TTTGCCTGATTTATTGTTGTAGTCAAAGTTTTTGTATCGTAATTGCTGTAAAATAAAATCAGTTTTTTTTTTAGATAAAATTATGTCCAGATTAAGTTTTGTATTTTGGAGTTTTTTCCATAAAAGTTCAGATGGGTTAGCTGCGTATTCTTCCGTAAGTTTCTTAATTTTTTCTTCAATCGTTTTTTCCGCTATCTGTTCCTGTTTTTTCTTATAAGAAGACTATGATATAATCTTCCCTCTGATGACAGCCTTGCCGGTTTCCCAGAGTAAGCACGGTGACACTTCCAGAGAATCGTTTGTTAATAAAAATTCCTCCCATTCTTTTCTTATCATTTTACCAAATTCACTGTCATTTAGTAATGAAGTATTAAAGCGCCACAGAGAGGATCATTTCTGATTAGAGTCACACTTCAGGGTGAGGGATATCGGGGCATGATCGCTAATGATTATAGGATGTATTTTAGAGGAAATCTTAAGTGCGATGGAATTATTTGAGAGAAAAAATCAATTCGGGAGAAGGATTTATGCACAGGGGAGAAGAAGGTGTATTCTTTTTTAGTTGGGTTGTTCAGTCTCCATACGTCTCCTATTCAAAGATCATCCATGTAATTCATTAATACTTTAGCAGATTGAGAAAGAATTCAGGGTTGTCATTATTGGGGGCATAGAGGTTTAGAATTGTGAAACATTTATTATAAATTACCACTTTGATAATAATATATCTACCCTCTGGGTCAATGGTGGAGTTGATTATGTTAAAGTTCAACCTTTTTTTGAAAAGAACCGAGACTCCTCTTTGCCTGGAATTGAAACACGAATTATATATCTTGTTAAAATTTCAGTCTGTCAGAGATTTTTCTTCTGATTTAAGTAAGTGAGTTTCTTGAAAGAAAACAATGTCTGCATTAAATCTTGATACATAATCAAATATTTTAATCTTTTTAGCCTGCGAGTGAATGCTACGCACATTCCAAGATGTCACTGTAAACTGAGACATGGAAAGGAGTGCGGTTTAGTCCATATGTGAGCATAACCAAGAGTCTGTGAGCATTTGTGCACAGCTGTGTCGTGAGAGATTTCGATGCAAGAAAAAAAGAGAAGAAATACTTATCATGCGATATCACCAAAGGGGTAAGGGGCTGGGTTGAAAAGGTTAGTGAGAAGCACAAACATGCAACAGCAACACCCAGTACCAAAAGAACAAGACACGCGAGGGGTAATTATATAAGGCACAGGAAGGGGGGTGGGGGGGGGGTGGTATTGAGTGGATGTCAAAGAAAAAAAAAGGTTAGGGGTTGGAGAAGAAAGAGTTGGGGGTAGAGAGTGTCATGTGAGACTGTACGCACCTATACCTGTTTACCATCATCTGTGCAAGCATATATACATACACACACACTTACGTATATATACACACATATCCATGATTTTTATTTTATTTCTCTTTTGAATTATTTCATTTTTTTTATATAAACACATATATATATATATATATATATATATATATATATATATGTACATACACACATACATACATTTTGAATTATTGCTTGTATTTAATTTTTTGTGGTTTTTTTTTTTGTTTTTTTTATTTTTTTATATAGATACACACATGTATAGATATACATACACACACATACATATATATATACACACACATGCAGTTTACCTTTCAAATAGTGCTACCTTAACCCCACCATGAGTGGAGAATTATCCTTTCAATATTAACTCATAAATCACCTGTTGATGTTTTTTTTTTTTTTTTTAAATGTTTTATTTTATTTTATTTTTCTTAGTAGAGCCATGGGGTGATGTTAGAATCCCTAAACAGTTGGCCATCAATGTAAAGCATATCTACGACCAGTTTGGAATTACGGCCTCTCTGTCGGTTTTCTTTGAAGATACAGGGTTTTTCAGCGTTCATTTATTTCTCGAGGGAATTGATCATTCATGCCGAATTGCGGACCTTTAAGTTCCCTACCTTTACTTTTAACCTGGATTTTCTGTTGAAAGTGTTCAAAGTTGGCAATGATAGGGCATGGGTGGTTACCTCTGCGTAGACCGAGACGATGGACACGGTGAAAGGTGATGTTTTTCACGGTTTCTGCCGGGATTTTCAGCGCAGACGACATGAAGTTTTTCAGCAGGGCCTCTGGGTCATTGTTGGGGGTTTCTGGAATGCCTGAGAATATCACGTTGTCTCGCATACTGCGAGATTGGATATTCAGGACTGTCTCTTTAAGAAGCTTGTTTTTGTTTTCATTTTTCAGTTCTTTTACCTCCGAGGTCACCGCAGATAAAGCCAAATGGATATCTTGATTGACTTTTTGTAAGTCCTGAATTTGAATTCAACCACACCCAGCCTCTTATTGATGGATTTTAGGACCTCGGTGTGAGATTCTGCCTCCAGATCTGACGTGTCTGTTGATGTCGATGATTCATTTTTTCGGCGTTTTGCAGACTTACCTGATGTGCTCGTGGCTTTCGGTCCGGGTTCCATCACGTACTCGGCGTAATATCGGTCGATGAACTCTTCAAGGTCCTCCACTCTGGCTGGTGAGAGGGCGCGTGGTCGGCTCTCGTTTGTGATTTGATTTACGATAAGAATCGTTAATATGTGCAGGTAAACAAAGTTGGTAGACTCGTCGAGGCAGCGAGCCGCCATGTTTTTACAGACTGTCACGTGACTCTCAGAACATCTTGCGTGACTTACCTCTCTCCTCTTCTGTCAGATCACTCTTGTTTATTTAGTATACTTACAGTTCAACGCATTGTATATTTACTGTTAATTTCACATTGCTTGTCTTTAAGTTAGACATGAACATTTTGTTTTATTACATAATTTATTTTATTTCTCATGCTCACTCATGTGGTTCTCTGGTATTTACTAATGACTTACTAGACACATTTGTTGCAGACTTTACATTATTTAACACTTTTGAAAGCAGTGTATATTTGTGGTGCTTGTGATTGGTTGATTTTTTTATGGTGACTTACGTTGTTCCTTCCGCTGTGGTTGATGCTAAAATCTCAGTTACTAATCTTACAGAACGTGTAACTGTGTCTCATCGTGCATTTTACAATGTATTTACACCAGTTCTTTGTTTTTTTTTGCCTGAACGTCTTTTCACATTCATCCATCTCTCTTCTGAGTTGTTTCCGGGTTTTTTTTGCCGCTGTCGGCACTAATCTTGCAAGAACTTCCACTCAGGCCATTTCACGTGGCAGTTCTTGTGAGGCTTTGCAGAGAAACAGCCCCAAAGCATGATGTTACCACCCCTATGCTTTACAGTAGGTATGGCGTTCTTTCTCCTCCAAACACGACAAGTTGAGTTTTTACCAAAAAGTTCTATTTTGGTTTCATCTGACCATATGACATTCGCCCAATCCTCCTCTGGATCATCAAAATGCTCTCTAGCAAACTTCAGACGGGCCCGGACATGTACTGGCTTAAGCAGGGTGGCGTAGTGTGTTACTGATAGTCTTTGTTACTTTGGTCCCAGCTCTCTGCAGGTCATTCACTCGGTCCCCCTGTGTGGTTCTGCGATTTTTGCTCACCATTCTTGTGATCAAAACAATTTCTAATTTTGTCTCTCATTGTTGAGGTATACATATGATGAAAATTACAGGCCTCTCTCATCTTTTTAAGTGGGAGGACTTAAAAAATTGGTGGCTGACCAAATACTTTTTTGCCCTACTGTATGATTTAAATTTCCCAAACGAACCAAGATATACATTTTAGAATTGTTGCTATTATTAAGAGATTAGGTTGTTTGATTTTTTTTTTAAGTGATCCAAAACCAGTATACTAATCTGGATCCCATTCAAAACTCAACAAAATCTGCTATGGTGTAAAGTATATTTTTGGTAAAAAAAAAATGTCAGTCTGTCAAGCACTTTTGACGTAATTATGTTAACAGAAAAACTAACAAATACTTCCTTAGCAGAGTAAAAAAAAAAAAAGGACACAAGTTCCAGGAGGCAGTGAAGTTGAGGTGGGGTGGCACAGAGCTGAGGGGCTTGTTAAGTTTCTTAGGCAGTAAACACAGAGGCTGTGTTCAAAATTGCATACTCTGTACTATGCACTACAAATGATCCATAAAACTCACGGAAACACATTTTATGTCAACATTTTGGAGATTTTTGGAGACTCTCCATTGTATTACTGTCAAAACTTCTGGTTGACTTAAAAACTGATTGAAGAAACGATTAGATGCTTTTGTTTTGAAAAGGGGATGTTGACTTTTAGGTTAAAGCTGGTTTAGGATGATTTTACGTTCTGCTCGCAATGCATCATGGGGCGGTTGAGTATAACTAGTGTACCCACCATGCATACTTAAAAAATGTTCCAATGTAGTATGCAGTATTTCATACATACTCAAACCTTTCCATACTATTATACTATTACTAGTATACAATGTCTGAGAGCTGAGGCCTCATTTATAAATGCTGCGTACATACAAAAGAAAGCGTACGTCACATTGAGTACAGTTTGAGATTTAAAAAAAAAAACCTGGCGAGATAATCTGTGCGCCTCAATGGCAGCTCTGACCCTGCCGTACGCACAAAATCATGAGAAACGGGAAACTCCGACACCAACAGGAGAAGAATGAAATTAAAGACTACTCTATGAAATTAATAGAAATTTTGTGAAATAATCAAACACATTGAACATTTCACAACACATATTATTTGAAGGATGCATTTGCAATAACAGTTTTATATTATTAATAATAATAGTAATAATAATAATAATCATCATCATCATCCTCAAAACTGCAGTTCAATTGGCTGAAACACCTGTGGCTGTTATAAAAAGGAACACACTCTAATGTGTAAAGACGCACAATGGCTTATCCGGCACTGCTGGAGGACGAGGTGCACGGGATACACCGGAGGGAGAGGATCTTCAAAGACCAGGGAGATCTGTAGGCAGGACCCCTCATGAGGACGAGGTGCTGAGGGACATAGAGACAGCAGTGGGAGAAAGATGATCGAGCTGCTGCTGAGTTTAATCCCATGTTTTTGGCACATATATAGGGCATCTGTGTGTCCCCCACCTCCATTACACAGAGGGGATCCCCAATCCCCACTGATCCTCCAGCTTTTTGTGAGGCTGAGCTCCACCCCTTTCCTCCACCTGTTGAACAGACATTCTTCCTATGGAGAGTAATCCACATTTTCTCCTCCGCTTTTATGTGTGATCGTTTATTTTTCACTTGTCACAGTCTGAGGCAAAGCAACGCAATCTGCCGTTATATCATTTGTAATGTTCACTGTCACCACATTACGCTCTATGTCCACCTCAACAATTAATCCGTCCACCTCACATTAAGTGAAATTGGTTTTATTTGCTCGTTTTCCCCCTTGTTCCACCGTGAAATTTGTATTAGTGAATATTCAGTTAGGGCGTTCACCTGACCTTTTATGGGCACCAAATGGGCGGAGCAAGGTGTTTCTTCACGTGCGCCAATCTTCGAGGTGATTGTGATTTACAAAGGGAAACAGGCATGGGATGTACGTGCGCCCTCGTTTATAAATCATAAAAAAGATCGATTCGTATGCACTTCCTGATTTTTAACGTACACCAGCTGAAGTGTGCTTACCTAGGCACACTTTTATAAATGAGGCCCCTGAGCAACAAATCCAGAATACGTCCTCATGAGTGACTGGGAACGTTGGTTTACTGCTGACATCCAAGAATCTCTGCAGGGATAAAAGTCTCTGGAAACAGTGTGGTTAGTGTTGTCCATATCCCACATCTTTTGTGTTTAAGTAAGAATTTCTGTGCAGTAGGGCTTATCAAAATATACAATTGTTAAGAAAAAAACCCAACAATTCCACATGAACATGCATGAGCTACAATGGGGAGAAAAACAAACATTAGAATAAAACCTAAAGACGTTTTTGATCACGTTTTTACTTCAATTTTTTTTTTTTTTTTTTTACTGCATTTTAGTTGAACTAGATTTAGATTTCACAAAGTGAAAGTATAGAAATAAAGTTGTTTAAGATTGTGTATTGCTTTAATTTCAGAAACTTCAGGGTTGACAGTGAGGAGGACCCAAGCGCAGAGAGAGAATTAGGCAACAAGCAGGTGTAAAGTTCATAATCAGAGTCCATTTTAATTAAAAAAGCCAAATTCAAAAAGGCACGAGGAAAACCAGGAAGCAGGGTACACAACGCAGCTAGACACGAGGAGGTTGACATTCACAATGAACCAGTAATCACTCTGTGTCCAAGCACGCAGCTAAATAGTGGGGACGCTTGATTGGGAATGGGCCACACCTGGGTGCAAAACATGAGGCAGCTAATCAGTCACAAATCAAACACACTGACATCACTGGGAGGTGGAGACATGAGCAGAAATACCTGGAACACAAAGACAAGAGTTAACACATGAAACTAGAACTACAGTATAATGGAAACTAAACACAACCGACAAAGACTTACAGAACCAAAAGAGGACCACAAGGGCTACAGACAAAACAAAACAGAACCTGACAGACCCCAAAAAGGGTCCCGACCCCAAGGTTGAAAATCACTGATTTAGTGCCTCCTGAATAGATTTATTTCTATAGTTTTTATCATTTCCGGTCATCTCATGCCTGGTGTAGGACCAAGACTGATTTTTTATTTTTTTTTTATTTTATTTCTCTCTCTCTCTCTCTCTCTCCCAACCCCCCCCCCCCCCCCACCCCAAGTACCCCTTGTAGTGCCCTTGTAGGATGTTGGGTAATGGATGGCCATTATATTCATAGCTGCCCTGATACATGTACACATCATGTACCAAATCCAGTCAGACATGAGCCTGAAAAGCAGAAGTAGCAGCTTTTCGATTCCAGGGAGGACTTTACACACTGAAACATTTGTACTCCAGAAGACACCAGAGGGACAGCAGGTTACAGCTGCTCCATGAATAATTGAGATCATTGAGAATGAGCCAACAAATACAAAGGAAAGACCAAGTATAACCAGTGTCGCTCAATACATCGAGCCAGCAAATAAGTCTCTTATGTCAATGTGCAGAAGTAGTTAAACAACTCTTCCCTCCTTTCCATAAATTGTCCTTCATGTATTTACAATTGTACAAATTGTATTTAATGGAAGTGGTTTGTAAAATCAAATAACTTATCCTTCTATAGTTCTACTCCTGGAAATAAATAAAATGCTGGCCCATGTATAAATAAACACCACTCATGGGGACAGAACTCATAAATTGGGAAGCCTATAGTCTGTGGGCTAGAAGGGCCCACCTTGCACCCCCACCTCCCCACCCCACCCCACGAAGTGTTTTTATTTTTCTATTTCTTATTTAGTATTATTTTTTTATGGAAGCTTGTTATGTACTGTATATTTAAATCTTATATATATATTACAATGCAAAAAAGAAAAAAGAAAATGGGTCTCACTAACTTTAGTATATATGTGTGCAAAAAAATTGAGGGCATGGGAAATTAAAATGACCATATCTCCAAATAGATTTGGTGTATAATAATGTATAAATGACCTCTCAAAATATTTATCTGGGTCCCCTCTACCCTTTGGCTAGTTTCCTGCAAATTAGATTATTTAGTAGGTTACCAGAGGTGAAAAAGGACGATTTGGGGGTTGCTTAAAATTGGGGGCTCCTTCATGAATTCAATTAAAAACCAACCATAACATGCAATATTCTTTTCAAGATACTTGGAATTCTTTATTTTAGATCGGATTTGACAATTATATGTCACGGTGTTTCATCATTTCTTTACAAAGTCATTTTGAGATGAACAGAAAAAGGACTAATTTACAAAGTCACCAAAATCTACTGCTTATCAAAAGAATTCTCTAAAACTGCTCCGAATGAGTTTTTATTTTACCCTAAAACTCCAACTTTTATGTTCTTTAAAAAAACCATTTGAAATGCTTTCCAATGTGAACCATTAAAGGATGATAAAACTATGAGAATAAAATGCATGTTTCATTTATGTTAGTTGAGCAAAGCCATTATTATTTGAACCTGAAGAGTAGTGTCAGGGGGTTCAGATGTTAGAGAACCCAGTTAGAGAGATGAGGATTCAGGCTGAAAAAGAAAAGTGTCCATTAAATCCCAAAAACTCAAAATCCAAAGCAACCACAAAAGTCGAAACAGACCAAAATACAAGTCAAATATTAACAGACTTTTGTGTGTCTGAATATATGAAGACAATCAAGCAACACAATCAGTGTTCAGGCTTTGGCTGCGTCTGAATGTTCCCTGCTATTTCCTTTCCTATCCACTTTTACTAAAGCTCTGGAAGTGTTTAAACGGCGGCCATAATAAGGAGCATTTAAAAATTCTCGAAACGCTAAGGAAAGGAGGCTCAATGCTTCTGTGACAGTGTGAAGTGCTTCTGCACTTCTCCTACCTGTTTCTTGGAGCGCTTCTCCTTGCACACCTGGTTTGGTGCTGATTACGGGATTTAGGCTTTGGTCTGTTGTGGCTCAGATCCTCTTGTCTCTCCTGTGCGCAGATCTCTCCTGTTCCGTGAGTCTGTGGAGTTGTACCTGTGGCAGTGTCGTGGTGGCTTAACACACTGTGGTCTCCTTGTGTCAATCAGCACTTTTCCTCCTCGTTGGTGAGTTTATTTGCTGCCTTTTACGCACAATTGGTTATCACTTGGTGCTCAAAAGTGCTTTCCTTCCAGTGCTCTGGTGTATGCTAGCGGCCGGCTGTTTGCTACTCTTGGGTGAGTTCTACGCGTAGTTGCTCTTCTTGCTGTGCGCACCGGGTACTCACGTGTTCTTCCTCCTTCCCCAGTGTCACCGCCGCTTGCATTGGCCATCGACAGCGGTTTGTTTAAACCAGGGGTGTCCAAAATTTTTTTAGTGAGGGCCAAATACAGAAAAATAAACAAAGGGCCGGACCACACACTAGAGGTGACACATGGATACTGTGTTGTTATGACCTGTCTCATTACTCAAGGTCTCAACATAAAAAGGAACACGAACAAACAATTTAGGTTTTAAATAAAGAACTGTTTATTATTAAAGTAAAAAGTGTCGACAGGCCCGCAGGTGGCTCAGGGTGTCGTAACAGTGTGTATTTCTAACTCACTTATAATGTGAAGAACATTGCACTCAGTGGGAGCAGTGAAGCTGTCCTTTGGATTGAAGGATGGCTGACATGTCAGGTGAAAGTTTGGTGGTTGAAACACGAAGGACTTCACAAAGATGGCTATCATGGTAAATGGTAAATGGACTTGATTTATATAGCGCTTTATTCCCACACTGAAGCAGTCTCAAAGCGCTTTACATATCAGCTCATTCACCCAATCACTCTCACATTCACACACCAGTGGGACAGGACTGCCATGCAAGGCGCTAGTCGACCACTGGGAGCAACTTAGTGTCTTGCCCAAGGACACTTCGACACATAGTCAGGTACTGGGCTCGAACCCCCAACCTCTCGATCAGAAGACGACCCTCAACCACCTGAGCCACGGTCGCCCTGATCAGTCATTCTGGTTCTCAGTCTGCTTTTGTTCTGATTTAACAGAGAAAATGTTTGTTCACATATGTATGTTGAGCCGAACAGGCTCATCATTCTTTCATCATTCTCATCAGAGGAAACTTGGCACTATCCAAACTCTGATAGAAGTCAGGGAGGGAGAGAAGCTGATGTTGACTCTTCAGAGAATCATCACATTGCATTTCAATCAGTTCTAACTGCAGACTCTCTTCCACTTCTTCTGCATCCACCAGGAAGGGGGTCGAGAACAGCTTGATTTGTTTTTCAATGACAGAAAAATCTTGGAAACGCTGGTTGAATTCTGTCACGAGAGATGCAATCACAGACACATATTTCTCATTTTTAGCAGAAAGGTCGGCGTTTGGATAAGCAGACTTGATTTCAGACAGCGCAGGGAAGTGTGCAACATTAAAGCTTCGTAGTTGTGTCTCAAACAGGCGGAGCTTTACACAGAAGGCTTTGATGTGCGTATACAGGTGTGGCACCAGCTGATCTTTGCCTTGTAGGTTCTTATTCAGTGTATTCAGATGTTGAGTAAGATCAACTAAAAATGCTAGGTCTGCCAGCCACAGAGTGTCACTCAGTTCAAGAAGAGGTCGGCCCTTCTCTTTCAAAAACTGGTCGATTTCTGATCTCAGCGAATAAAACCGCTGCAGCACATAGCCGCGCCTGAGCCAGGGCACCTCAGAGTGGTAGAGTACATCCCTGTATTCAGCATCCACGTCAGAAAGGAAAGCTTGAAATTCTCTGTGGTAGTCCTCTAGCTCGAATTATGTTGACCGTTTTTACAACAGTGTTCATCACATCGCCCAGCTGGACAGTCTTGGCACACAGTGCTTCTTGGTGGATTATACAATGCATTTTCACAGCCTCACCTCCGCTCTCTTTTACTTTGTCGCACACCATCGATGCCATTCTTTTGCGATCGCCCGTCATGGCCGGAGCTCCATCCGTTGTTACCCCACAGAGCTTGTCCCATTTAAGCCCCATCTTTTCAACGGCCTCTGACACAGCTTAAAAAATATCTCTACCCGTCGTTGTGCCTTTTAGGCTAATCATATCAAGCAGCTCCTCCGTACAGCAAAAATTATCATCTACTCCCTGCAAAAAAATTAACAGTTGAGCGGTGTCTGTAGCATCAGTACTCTCATCGCATGCTATGGAGTAAAAATCAAAAGCACAAGTTTTGTCTCTCAGCTGAAGGCAAGGCAAGGCAAGGCATATTTATTTGCTTAGCGCAACTCAATGTGCTTCACAATGATAAAACATTCAATTGTTTAAAATCAATAAAAACCTTTAAAATCATCAGTAAAATCAATTAAAATGATCAACAAACACATGACATCAACAACATGACCAAAAATCTCTCTCTCAATCATACGCAGTAGAGAAAAAAAGTGCCTTTAACTTTGACTTAAAAATGTTCACATTGGATGCTGACTTCAGCTCTGCTGGCAGTTTGTTCCACTTCTTTGCAGCATAACAACTAAAAGCAGCATCACCATGTTTACTGTGAGCTCTGGGCTCCACTATCTGACCTATGTCCATAGATCTGAGAGACCTGCTGGGTTCATACCTGACTAACATGTCACTGACGTATTCTGGACCAAACCCATTCACAGATTTATACACCAGCAGCAGAACTTTAAAGTCTATTCTGAGGTTGACTGGGAGCCAGTGTAAAGACTTTAAAACTGGACTAATGTGCTCTGACCTCTGAAGTGTCAAGTTAGCTGACAAGTCCTCGATTCTCCGCACCACTGTATTTCTGGATAAGCTTACGTTGTTGAAATCCTGCACTTTCTCCGGGCACATTATTTCTGTGACTTTGATGAGGCACTGCTTTACGAAATCACCGTCTGAGAACGGTTTGCCATGCTGGGCAATAAGCTTAGCAACTTCATAGTTTGCTATTGTGGCGTTTTCCTGTATTTTGTTAGCATGAAAAAAAACCCGTTGTTGAGCTTGCAGGCTAGCTGCCATTTGCTTGACTTTCTGTGTTCGTTCGGCACCAGTGTACGATGTGTAGCTCTGATGTTTGGTCTCATAGTGCCGATGAACATTATAGTCTTTCATCACAGCAACATATTCATTGCAAATCAAACAGACACACTTTCCGTTGATTTTTTTTGAAAATATAATCATTTTCCCACCGTGTTTGAAATTTTCTACACTCATTTGCTAATTTTCGTTTCTTGGGTGCTGCCATTTCTGGTGACTCGCGGTAAAAGTTTTTCTTTGCTTGATTTTGTTTAGTAGCGGTAACATTTGCGAAACACTGTTTCCATGGCTGGCTCCATCTAGTGTTGAAACTGAGAAGTGCAACTGAGTTGAGCTCAAGCTTCTTGTGCGGGCCATATTCAATTATATTTTCAGAATTTGTCGCGGGCCAATAAAAACTGGACTGCGGGCCGCAGTTGGCCCGCGGGCCATAGTTTGGACACCCCTTGTTTAAACCATCAGAGTGGGATGTTTGGGTAAGCAGCATGCCTCGCCTTTTGAACCATCTGGCTGTGTCTCGTCCGCCCTAATGCCTTCTTCTTTGTGTAGTGAGATGCTTCAGTAGGCGCACATGTTCTGCGGAGTCTGGGAGCGCTCTTCTGTTGGGGTCTTGGGACCAGTGCTTGTCTTGACTGGTAAGCTGCTGGTTTCTGCCTGGCTCCCTTAAAATTATAATCTTTCTGTCTCCTAATTTGGTGCATTTATACCACAGCGGGACCAAAGTGCACCTTCCGCGTCTGCTAGGGATACTTCTTGGCCCACACCATTCATTGTGCTGTGGCGCATCTCCGCCGGTGCTGTTCTGGATGCCTTAAAATCATAGTAACCCTCCCAAGCTGGTCTTGGGATTTTCTTTGACATTAGCTCCCAAAAAGTCTTTAAGCTTCTAAGAATTGTCAATGTGTAAATATTGTACATTATCTGTGCATAACTGGTATTTTATTTATTTTGCATTCTGTCTTATTTTGCATGAGTTGTATTTTGTTTGGGTTTGAGTTTGTTTAGTTTAATCCATCTACACTGTTTGAAAAGAAATTATTACTCTTTTAAAGAAATCTGTGAAATAAAAACCTTACCACTTATAATTAAAGGTTCTGTCTCTGCCCCATGATTAAAAGGTAAAACGAACCTGTCTGCTTTTATGCAGGATCCTAGGCTTACTCTAGGTGGCGTTGTCACTTTGTAACCTACAGTTTCCTCCACCTGTTACACGTCCTTCATAACCTCCTTTAGTCTAGGACACACTGATGCATCCTTTACCAAAGTAGACCCATAATGCTGGCCCACAATTCCTTACGACGTTAACATTCATCCAATCTTTCACGGAAACTCAAAAAGACTGAAAAGGGATATGTATGTTATATTATAGATTATTCAATTCAATTAAACTTTATTTATATAGCGCAAAATACAACAAAGTCATCTCAAAGCGCTGACGTAAAACAGAGCACTCTATTGTTCAAGAAAAAGGGAGACATTTTAGCCACATTGTTTTATTTAACACACGTCATTCACCTAGTAATGCTTTGTGCGGTTGTACATGTGTATGCCTACAACGTTATGTAGGCCTATATCTTGCATAAATGTAATATTTTCATAAAATCCTACTTATTTTGTAATACTGTTGATGACAGGGGAAAGTGTTATAAATGTGCTTTTAGTAGTCCATTTTCGGAAATGTGTAGTTTTTTTTTTTTTTTTGTTTTTTACCACGGCAGACATCACTAACTTTTGCCACTATCAGTTTATTATGTCACCTAGTGGAAGTGCGTCTGATTGTCAAAACAACGTAATGGCCTTTCCCTAACTCCTTTAGGTTGTCTCCTAACTCATTTCCCTAAAGATCCAGTTTGCCATTTTTCACTCATCTCCATTTGTTCTAAGAACCACAAAAACATAGTATTTGAAAACTCACCTGTTTTCCAGAGTTTTAGCCCTCTGAAAAGTCAGTTTAATAAAGCTTCTAAAAATGGGCAGTTTTGGGTTATTCATTCATATGTATGAGTGGGCGTGTCTCTAGACGCTGACTCCACACAACAGCATTATTACTATAGCAATTCTCTTTTGCTTTGCACACACTCTTGTTATTGTTTTCAGCCAAAAAACTGCACATTACAGTAAAACATGTTATTTAAGCGGTTATTGCGATTGTGAGTCCAACAAAAACTGCTCCATGGTGTGTGATTATCAGCAGCAGCAGCGGAGTTAGTCAGCTGTTTAAAGCACTCACCGGAGCTGCTACGTCGCTTTCATGTCATCCTCACCTCTACGTATTACAGGAATAGTCCATTCAAGATGATTTTCCACTGTTTTGTCCAACCGCTGGTTTGAGAGGGAGGAGTTCACATTCTTATGTAGGGTAGGAGGAGCCAGGATTGTCGGGAGGAAAAGTTTCTGTGATGTGACATCACATGATGAGAAAAAATCCAACTCGCCTGTTGGGAGCTAATTTTTTACAAAATGTGAAGTACGGGAGGGAGGAAACAGAACTTCTTCAACTTTGGCCCTCCGAATGAGGCTAAAGGAATGTATATCACTGTACAAAACCATTATCAAGGAAACTTTTCATAATACTGCCCCTTTAATCTTGTGACGTCATCCATGGGGTTAAGGAAAAGTGAATAGGAAAGGTGATAGGAGATATGAGGGACTATTCAGACGCAGAGTCTCTAAGTAGTGGACAAGATAATTAGCAGATGAAGGACACCTGAGTGAAAACGTGGACTAAGAGAGGGATAAGAATATATTACCTTCCAAAGACCAAAAAATAACTAAACTGGACTTGCAAACATTAAATAAACAGAAAAAAAACAACTCAAAAATATCCCAGACTGATCTTGAACGCACTTTATACGAGGGAAATTATTGAAACTAATTCAACAATTTACTGAACCAACAAGTCATTTATCTTCTATCTATAATGCAGAGGTCTGTGTGTGTGTGCGCGTTTGTGGGTCGAATATCTCCCCGACACGGTGTCTGTTTAACCTCAAACTTTGCCAACAGCTTCCAAATATACCGAGTGTGTGCCTCTGTTATTTTGGAGTAATTTGGTCATTTCCAAATGTTTATTTTCATTTTATTTCACCTAGAAACCACATTCGAGTTTGCCCAAAAGTGAAACCGATTCAGCTTTTGACCTCAGTGTGAGGGGGCGCTAGCGCATCATCTATAGCTATTTCACTGCACAGCTCGGCTCCGGTACGTGCCAGAGCTCCTGTGGACTTGTCTTTTGAGGAAAGAATACTTTTTTACTATTCCTTATTTTCATGTTCGTTTAACTGTTCGCTAATTAGACTGGACGGTTGGGACCCAGAAGTCATTGACTGGTAATGGCCGCGGCTGTGTTGAAAGCTGCACATTTCTCCGCAGATACGGCATTATAAACGTTAATATTTTCACCACTTGCTATATAACCAAATGTGCACCTTGGATGTACATGCTGAACGCACACAGAGCCGTTAGAGAGTTGTGAGTCCACCAATTCAACAACCAACACAATGTTTATACGATGCCCCTTCAGATTTCAGAGCAACAGGTTCGCAGTGGGAACCATTATGTGCTTTTGGTAAATTGGTATCAACAATGTATTAGTTATAGCATGCAATGATGTGCCTAAAAGTCTGTTGTATTTCATTGTAGGTGGGCTTATGAGAACTGGATCAGTTGAACTTGCCCATGGCTTAAAATTGGTGCTAGTAATTAAGTTGGCGAACTAACGTTGCACTGTTCATATCCTCAGGCAAATTGCTTCTGAACGCAAAACAGCATTTGTGAATAATTCATGTTGTGAGCCAGCTTCGTAAGTTTCTCTCATTATTTGTTGTGTTTAATAACTGGGTACCAAAATCAAAGCATACACATTTGTATGCTACATGTGAACACTGTTACAGCCTCAAAGCCAAAGAATCAGGAACCAGCCCACAACTCATTGCTCTCGGCCAGTGATTCTCAACTGGTGGGTCGGAACCCAAAAGTGGGTCGCGGACCTTTACTGGGTGGGTCACGGACAGCTGGTCAAATATATATTTAATTGGTTGTTGTGTTGGACTTGTCTTTTATTTTGAAATAAACTTTTCTTTTAACAGGCCTGTTGTGAAATGCTTGTTGCTCAGGCAAATATATAGCTTTATGTTTAAAAAATATATTATATGGATTAATAAGATTAAATTTGGTGGGTTGAATTCTAAGTCGCAATTTAATGACGGTGGCAAAATTGGGTCGCAGGGTGAGACCAGATGAGAACCACTGCTCGAGGCTACAACCACTCAAACACAGCCAAGGTACTGTTAAGTAAAATAAATAAATGAATAAACTAGAAAAAAAAACATGGTACCACAAACTGGTTGTACTGGGAACCACAGATCAGGAACTGCCAACTCCAGCTTCAAGACACCTGGAACACAAAAAAGAGAGAAAGGCAAGGAGCAGGCACAGACTGCAAAAGAGTGTTGACAAGGAGGAGAGGACTGAGACACTGAGAGCGACTCATGAACGGGAATCCCCTGAAGGGTTAGCTGGAATTAATTCATTATTCAAGTATCCTCACTGTGTATTCGGTCATCTCTGTCATGCATGTTGCTATAGGTCTAATCATTTAAAATTTACTAATAATGGTGAGGGCTGCAGTTCTCTGATCAGCTGAGGGAAATCATGGTGTAGGTCTCATTTCAATATGTAATGCAAATATATATATATATATATATATATATATGGAGGCATAGACAGGGGAGTGGGCATGTTTCAAGCTAATGCAGATGTTTAAAATAAATCATTCTCCACGCAAGTCATTGTACATAACTCCCCTGGAGTGGCCCCCACCTCACATGGTAAGATCCCTTCCTGCTCCAATGTAGCCTGGAATCCATTATAATCTCCTTGTATTATTCATTGTTTAATATAGGCGATTAGTCTGGAAGCACTGAGCAGGGCGGGACAAACACGTGCAGAGTAACCAATCAAAATAAGACTGGAGTGACGAATGTGTAAAAGATACATGTCAACAGCAGCTCAGAGGTTAATTTGTGAATGTATTGTATTATTTCGGCAGGGTGCCTAATAAATCCTTAGAATTTAAAGCATCAACTATGTAGAAACATACATACGCCACCTCAGGACTTGATGTGAAAGACCACACATTTCCACGCCCTCTCCAGTTTCTGAACATCAGGATTTTGCCGTGGGTTTTGTGAAAACCACTTTTGAGAAAATATATTGAGACATGAGTTTTGGTCCATATTGCCCAGCCCTAGTAGGAATGTTCACAGCATTTCAATGTTAATAAAGGTCGACCTACCAGATTCTAATCACATAATTGTATTTAGTAAGTGGTTGACAAGTGGCTACTTTAGATTTCTTGTACAGCTATCTTAGAATATAAGGGATACTGGAGCTTGGTTGAGTAGGTGGGGCAGCTCGTAGTGGGCGCCAGAAAATGTCCCTTATTTTGAAATCCAAAACTTGACAGGTATGCCAGCTTATTCCAACACATGATATGGTCCCTGAAAGTGTGTGAAGTTCATAGCCAGCCAGAAAGAAGGCCTCTTCAACTCCAACATCAGGAAGCGGTTGGACCTTCCCAGTTGCTTCTCTGATGCTGGTCTCTTTGGCAACAATGCACTGCAACTACTATTGAAGTCCAGCTGCTTGGGCCAGGAGCAGTAGAAGATCTCTTGTCGTTGAGGATGATCAGGACTGGGCTGGTGGGTTGTTTGGCCAATGGCCGTTTTGGTCCAAGGCCACAAGGGGGTTTTACCAAAGGAAACAAAAGGGAGATTGGATATTGGCCTATAATTGGACAAGTCACTTGGATCGAAAGTAGATTTTTTAAGGAGAGGTTTGATTACATTGGTTTTAAAGGCCTGTGGCACATAACCTGTTACTTGAGATGTGTTAATCCAGTTCACCATATTAGTGCTAATTAGTGGAAGAACATCTTTAAATAGTGGGGTTGGGATTGGATCCAAAAGACATTTTGGAAGCACTAACTATTGACGTCAGTTCAGATAGGCCAATTGGAGTGAAACTATTTAAATAAAAGCTGCATGTTGGGGATATTTCAGGAGCTGCTTTGTTTAAGAAATTATTGAGCACCCCTGCAGGGGGGACATTAGCTTTGTTTCTAATTGTTAGAATTTCATCAGTAAAGTCTTCATTGCTCAGGTTGACAGGAATAGAGGATTTGACAGAGCTGTGGCTTTTGGTGAGCCTGGCTACGGTGTTGAATGGAAACCAACAGGGTCGCGGGGGTCTGCCGGTGCCAATATCCAGCTCTCATAGGGCGCTGGGCGGGGGTACACCCTGGACAGGGCGCCAGTCCATCACAGGGCAACACAGACAACCATTCACTCTCTCATTCACTCCTATGGGCAATTTAGAGACTCCAATCAACCTGTTACAGCTGAATTTACGGTTGACCTCATTTGAAGACATGATTTATTGGTCTGGTTGAATGATGGAGTCCAGGAGAAGCATTGATGATTTTATATAAAAAAAGTTTATTCTAAACTAAGAAAAAAAGGTACAAGATGGAACAAAAGAAGTAACCGTCCCGGCCGGAGGTCCGAAGGAAGTGCCGTGCCCTCTAAGTTTCAGCTTAAGGTTTTATACAGATAAGAAAAGGTCCCAACAGTGAGAGACAAAAGGGAGGGAGTCAGATGCCCATAGTGGAAATGTTGGAGGATAATGAAGATGTTATGAGAAGGTTCGGCTCCAGTCTTTATCTGTCTTGATAAGTGTGTGCGTCAGTGTATGTCTGCATGTGAGCAGAGATTCTGGCTTGGCAGAGACTGTGCTGCACTGAGAATAATACGATCTGTACTGTTTAATCATGATTCAGCTGTTCAAAAGTGTAAAGAGTAATGGAGTCGTCATGTATTAAAACATGACAAATTGTACACATGAACATACATTTGAGGATATGATGATGAATATAAAAATGACCATAACATTCCCCACTTTTGGTCGCCTCAACGACCAAATCAAGAAACAAAATTATTATATTCCACCTTTGCTGTCTGTCAGGGTTAACCATTAGCATTGTTATTGTCATACATTGGATATATTCTTCTTTTGTGAGGCACAGATATATCAAGAAAAATGTGGAAATAAACCTTAAAAAAAACTTCATCATTATTATCAATGGCATGAATCATCAAAAATCATCCTTTATTACATCTAGATAAGCAAAAAATCATCATTTGCATCAAGGACATCACTCGTCTTCATCGGCTGAGTTCAGTGGTAACTGGGGTAACCAATAGCCATGGTTAGAATCACCGCACTTGATTGGCGGCATCATGAGTGAAGAACCTTGAGTATTTTCCTCAATCGTAGCAGAAGGGTTTATGACTGTATTCCTGCAGCTAGGTGTGACTTATAAACAAAGCTAGGCCCTTGTTCTAGAGCGTTTTCTTGTGTGTGTGTCTCAGTGGCCTTGTCGGTTCCCCCTTCATTGTTCGGTCAGCCTCCGTCTCAGCATCAGCTGGGCAATCATCTTGGATCCATGTCACCCGCTCTGCGACCTTCACTGCCGTGTGGGTCGTTCATTTCGGTCGGCGTTGTAGATGATTGGTTGTTGTCTGAGGAAGGGTAGTCTCCACACACCTGGCAACCTCTCTTGGGATCGGAAGGTACCTGAACAGAAGAGGGGGAAAAACACCAAAACAGAACTCTTGGGATTGGCTGGTACCTGAACACAGGCGCGATCCCACTACTGAGGCTGGTACCTGGTACCTGGTAGGCTTTAGCTGGTACCTGGACAGAAAAAAAAGGGGGTGCGGGGGAAAAACACTCACCCAAAAATAAAATAAAATAAAATAAAAAATAAAATAAAATCAAAGTTTAGGGGTGTTAGGTTTAGTTAACTAACTAAATGAATAGTTAGTATGGCCAGGAAGGCAGAGACAGGTCAGAGGTCAGGATCTGAGAGCTTTTCAGATCCTAAAAGGTGCTGCTGCACAATCACACAAATGGTTAGGTGTGGGTTAGTGAGCTAGCTCAATGTTATCTGTAGCATTCGCACGCGAGTGGGAAAATATGAGGCTGAAAGAAAAGCAGGAAGTATTAATTCGATTCTCTTTTCCTGGAGCAAGAAGAAGCATAGCTGGAGTTGCAGTGATTATCTGTGGTACGTCTACTTACCTGGTGAGAAGCAACAATTTGAGAACCACTGTTTACAAGGACATGCAAGTCGGACGGAGAAGGACATGCAAGTCGGACAAGTGTGGAGTGTGGTTACATGTCTTCTCAAGATGAATACATACAATTGGGAGACATGGAGATGTGAGAAAGCTAAATAAGTTTAACCAAATAAATAAATAATGTTATTTATTTATTTAAATTGTTTGTTTCATTTTTCTTTGCTATCTCTTATTTGTGAAGGAGAAATCTTATTCTATCCTTTATTTATTCTGAATAATGTTAACACTCCACACCTATTTACATAGCCTAATTCTTTTATAGAGCTGAATTTGTCAGTTCATTTATTTCATTATTTTCCCTCATAATTATTATTCGAGATGTAATTTACTTAATTTCGAAGGTCAATTGGTGGCAAAAGTGTCTCCTATTCTGTGTCTGAACCAGAGTTTAGCAAGATTATTGGCCCTTTAAGGTTAGACAGAATTAAAGTTAAGTTGAGTCGAACAATCATATTGTCTTTTGCTCTCTGTATTTATCCCATTCGTAGGGGTGACGAGCCCCAGCACGGTTTGGAGAGCTTCCTTAAATGCTTGGAAGTTACTTAACTTTAAACTATCTCTTATTTCAATCAATTATCAAGAATTTCAGGAGGACCCTTTTTAAATCTCAGGCGACCCAGATTGGGCCACCAACCCAATGTTGAGAACACTTAATTTTTCCCTTAAACGTGTCTAAACCCAGTGAAGGTGTTTTATGGTCTTGCACGCTAAGTGCTGGTGGAACAAGAAGAAAATGGTTGGAGGGTTTTGGGGTATATTATTTTCCTATGATAAAATATAAATCAAAAATCAGAGGGACGTTGGCCCCTCCCTTCCCTTTTTTACATAAGAATGCATTTGGATTCTTAAAACCATATGATAAATATCATTGGAAAATTACTTATCTGATCATTTTGGATGTGTCTCCGTTTTCCTCTCTCTTGTGTCTGCCTGCCTTTGTGCCCTCCAGCCTCCTCGACCTCCTCCTCCTCAGCCTTAAAAGGTCAAAGCCAGGGTCAACTGTACGCTCCCTTTGGAAATTTGAAGATCTGTCCCCACTTTTGCAGTTGGATTGGAAGTCTCTGTAGTCTCTGGAATAGATATTATGTTAGAACATCCACAATATGTCATATTGTCACGTGTCTATTTCTATTTCCCCTTTGCTTCCCAGTTACAGTTATGGACAATACTTCCCTTTAATTCTCATCCTTCATCATAAGAGCAGTGACCAGTCATGGCGGCTGGGGGAGGCAGGATCGGAGTCGAGAAGGCGGTGGCATTGTCTGTTAGGAAACACTCAGAAACAGAAAGAGAGGAAAACATTAAGACTTAAATGAATAATTTAAAATATCTCTTTTCTTTAGTTGGATCTGATTCGTCTCCTTTGAGTATACAGCCAGCGACCTGTATTTTGGAAAAAGCTACACAATAACAACAACTAAGACGAAGACATAGACAAGTGCACACAACAACGAGTATACACATATAACAACAAAAACATGGACACTGAACATGAACAGTAAGGTCAGTCAAGGTCAAAACCAGTCATTCCACTGAAAGTGGTATCATATATAAAAAACGTCGTTTGGTGTTTTTAAACACCCAGAAAAAAACCTTTAAAACCTGGTAAACTTTTTAGAAGGCCCAAGGCCTAAAACCATAGTTCTTTTAACAAGCAGCAGTGTTTTCTGAACACCCCACTACATAATTGGCAAAAACAGGGAGAAGATCTAGTGCATCAAAACCCAGGAGGAAAGGAAGGTGAAACAGAGGAACATGTGTAGTCAAACAGCCATTCATCGGTCAATCACTCAGTGACACGTCCACGGCACATTCGCACTCACAACACGGTTCTCTCAGGCATACGTAACGTGTCATCATTCAGTCATTCATACACCGCACACGTTCATGCCTCAATTTTCATGTCCATGCATTCACAAGGTTTTGCTGCATAGTGTCTAAGTGGAATATAGGTCTCATCTAACCCACCAGCGGCGATAGCCAGTCCACCTCCTCTCTCGGGGTCAATGAGCTCTTATTGCCCCCCCATGCTTGGCAACCTTTTAGTGTTAATTAATTGCTTTTTACTGGTATCATCTGATTACTAAGAGGTACGCTCCTTTTTACTTCCGCCCTGGCGGAGTCTTAGATTATCGCCCGCGGTACTGACAGTCTGCTCATCTGCTGATCAGGCAGGAATCACACAGCCGTGTCTAACTCAACAAACTCAACCCCGGTACCAAACCGGGGGAAATTCACCCGCCGTCCGTCTCCAGAAATGTAAAAAAGAATCTCTGAATCAGCAGGGCTCAACCACCGCTCTTGAAAATAAGAGTTTGGGAGAATAATTCAACAGTACCAAACTGAAGGAAAACTCAACCTCCGGTACCAAACCGAAGGAAAACACAACAGTACCAAACTGAAGGAAAACACATAAACTCAACTTCGGTACCAAACCGAGGGAAAACACAACAGTACCAAACTGAAGGAAAACACATAAACTCAACCTCGGTACCAAACCGAGGGAAAATTTCGCACAACTGTCAGGACTTTTATTGGGCACCTCTAAGATTGAATGGAGCACGCAACCTCTAATAACCCTCACTCTAAGGGAACATAGAAATATGTTCAGAACGGTCTTCGGTTACCAAGCATGTATCAAATCAGGTGGACCACTATCCCCCGAAGAGTGCTTTCCCTAGCAAGGTTTATCCTTTTTCTGCACATTAAACCAGGACTTCTTGTTTGAAAAGTAATTGCCTATGTACTCATAGCAACTAATGGGACATTTTTTCTCAGGAAAAATTTGGTACCCCCCCCTGCCGTCGAGTGGCTTTGGGCCGGCCAGACAGTCCGACGCGGTAAGGGGGAGGCGCGCAAAATGAAAACAATGAATGTTGAACTAGGCTGTCTGTCGCAAGCAGCTTCAAAAAGGGTAAGGTACAGATTGTTTACGAGGGTATCGGTCAAAAAATGTCAAAATGTAAACTTGGTTGAGGCTGCAGTCCTCAATCTCTGTCTCAATTTTCCTGAAATTGAGTAAAAACAAAAGAGAAAAAGAAGAATCGTTCAGAAATAACAAAGGAGAAAAACGTGTGAGCTCAAAAAAATCATGGCCAATAAAAATTAAAACTTCAGCTCCAA
The DNA here is from genome assembly GCF_900634775.1 of Gouania willdenowi. NCBI lineage: Eukaryota > Metazoa > Chordata > Actinopteri > Blenniiformes > Gobiesocidae > Gouania > Gouania willdenowi. The sequence goes on from NC_041059.1 coordinate 36,075,333, forward strand.
AAGCTGAGGCAACAGAGGGCTCTTTCTTCAGCGGATGTAACCATATCTTGCATTGTGGGGGGCCTCCCCTCAGCAAGAAAATAAAATGAAAGAAAAGCAAACAAAAACAACCTTATCAGTAACACTATTTTCTTCCCCTTTGTTTGTTCTTTTCTCATAAAGGCAACAGCAGTGTAAATAAATGAGCAACATAATGAATAAAAGCAAAGATAAATGATGGGCACACTTGATCTCATGTGGTGTGTGACTGTATGTCTGGTCTGTCTGCGTGTGAGAGAATAAATAAAAACAAAATAATCTAGTGCACAGTCAGAAGATAGAGGGGTTAGTATTGTGCGAAGGAGAAGCTTGTTGGCTATTTGCTAGTTGTCCCCCTCCATGCCAAAGTTCAAGGCTAAAGTGATTTAGCACTACCACCAAAGGCTGTGGTGGACTTCTTGTGGCTTGGTATCCTTGTGGCTTTTGAAACACTGTCTTTTTTTGGTGAAGATTTCCAGCAGACGTGTGGCCAGTCTGCAATTGCTGCCCATCATTCAGGCAGTAGTCGTGGCGTTTAACTCGCAACTCATTGGTGGGGGAGTGTCCACTCCGACGCCCACAGGTTCTCAGTCTTTGATGATGGGGCAGGATGTGTTAATCCCAGCATTGGCATGCGGCCCATTCCATAGACGATGAAGAGTTGACTTGGGACTGAGCGAGTTATTTCAGCATTGCTTTGCTGAATGGGAGTTGAGTCCTTGAGTCCTGAAAGGTCACAGACCTTTGATTGTCCATTTCCTTCTGATGCTTGGTCCTTTGAATGATGTTGACATTTCATTAGCGTAAGAGTTGAAGGTGATTTCATTCTTTCATTGAAGATGTCGTTTCTTCAGGGGGGCAACCACAAAGCCAACAGAAACTAACAATAGAATATAAAAAAAAAAATGATAATGATGATAACAGTAATATTAAAATAAAATAAAATGAAATACTGTATTCATCTGTGTGTGTGTGTTTGAGTGTGTGTTGCTCATATTCATTTTAGAGTGAACCCATCAAACATGAAATCAAAATAAAATTTAAAATAAAAATAAAAATAGTGTCTGTGTGTAATGACACTATTCTGTAGGCAGGGGGAGAAGTGAGAAATCACAATGTTGTGTCACAAGTGTGTAGTGCACTAAACTGGCCAGTGAGGGGCGCTACCTCTCTCTTGTTTGAGTGTGTGCGTATGTCTCTCGTGGGTGTGGCTCTCTGCCTCTCTTTGCGTGCGCGTGTGCTGTGCGTGCGCGTGTGCGCACTTCCCTCTCTCTCTCTGTGCGTGGGTGCGTGCGTGCGTGTTTGGCTCTCTCTCTTTCTCTCCCTTTCTCTCTCTCTGTACGTGTGTGTGTGTGTGTGTGTGTGTGTGTGTGTGTGTGTGTGTGTGTGTGTGTGTGTGTGTGCGTGTGTGTGTGTGTGTGTCGTCGTTCTGAGAGGAAAAAAAAACCCAAAAAAGAAAGAAAACAGAAACACAGCAGCTGTGCGTGCGCGTGCCTGTGCGTGTGCGTGCGCGCACTTCCCTCTCTCTCTCGTGTGTGTGTGTGTGTGTGTGTTGAGAGAGAGAAAAAAAAAACCAAAAAAAACCAAAGCCGGCTCTCTCCAAAATGAGAGCCTTAAAGCCAAACAACACAAAATAAAAACAAAGATAAAAAAGAAGTAAAACTCACCAAAAGCATGATCTGAGTTCACATCATACCAAGATTGTATATGCGTATGCATATATTATTTGTTTATTGGGTTGTTCATCTGTTTGATTCACAGAAACACAATTTAGGTTAGGTTTGGGGTTTTAATCTATTTTGCTTTCGGTACAGAGGTGAACTCAGATCATGGCACCGCTGGGATGTTTTGGAAACTTTGGTTGCCTGTTTATCTGTCTGTGGGTATCCGAACAAAACCAAAGTAAATAATGACCAGCCGTATTTTATGCCTAAACAAAATATCCGAGCCCGAAGAAAACCAGAGAGAACCTACAGCATTAAAAAGCAACCATTTGAGCCTTTCTCATGGCACAGTTCACTGCATCAAAACACAGAACAGCTGAGGATCAAAATCAAAGCTCAAAGCTGAAAATCAATACAATGCTTGACTGGTTCCAAAAAAAATCAACACAGAGCGAATATATATGTAAATGAAAATGTATATATATATATGTTTATAAAGGCAGCTTTACCTTAGTCCGAATTGGTGTTTGAGGTTCAACCGATGGTTCGTGCTCCAGTCTCTGTCCGAGGGCGGACCACCGCGGGCCAGCCCCGGGGCTTCAAGTGTGTCGACCCAGTGCTGGTCCACGGTCAACGCCCCACAGAGCAGAAGATGGATTCAGTTCGTCGACGCCAATTGTTACGGCTGAATTTACGGTTGACCTCATTTGGGGACATGATTTATTGGTCTGGTTGAATGATGGAGTCCAGGAGAAGCATTGATGATTTTATATAAAAAAGTTTATTCTAAACTAAGAAAAAAAGGTACAAGATGGAACAAAAGAAGTGACCGTCCCGGCCGGAGGTCCGAAGGAAGTGCCGCGCCCTCTAACAGTTTCAGCTTAAGGTTTTATACAGATAAGAAAAGGTCCCAACAGTGAGAGACAAAAGGGAGGGAGTCAGATGCCCATAGTGGAAATGTTGGAGGATGATGAAGATGTTATGAGAAGGTTCGGCTCCAGTCTTTATCTGTCTTGATAAGTGTGTGCGTCAGTGTATGTCTGCATGTGAGCAGAGATTCTGGCTTGGCAGAGACTGTGCTGCACTGAGAATAATACGATCTGTACTGTTTAATCATGATTCAGCTGTTCAAAAGTGTAAAGAGTAATGGAGTCGTCATGTATTAAAACATGACAAATTGTACACATGAACATACATTTGACGATATGATGATGAATATAAAAATGACCATAACAAACCTTACAGTCATGTTTTTGGATTGTGGGAGGAAGCCGGAGTACCCGGAGGAAACCCACGCAGCACGGGGAGAACATGCAAACTCCACACAGAAAGGACCCAAGTCCACCAGGATTGTTCTTGTCTTCTTCTATTAAAGTTGAATATTAGGAATTTCTAGCTTTGCAGAGAGCTTTTTTATAAACTAACAAACTTTCTCTCCAGGCAGTATGAATTTCTACCATGTTTAAGGTGAGCCACTTCCTTTCTAATTTAAGCGATGCCTGTTTTAGAAGACACAATTCAGATTTATACCAGGGGGCTACCTTTTTATGAAATATCATCTTCTTTTTAAGCGGGGCAATAGTATTTAGAGCTGTGTGCAGTGACAACATTGCACTGTTGATAAGATCATTTATTTTCTCTGTCGTAGGACATTGATAGCAACTCTCCTTTGAGATATCATATAGATCAGAGGCAATGTTGCTTTTGACAATAACAGTACTCTAACGCAATATTTTTTTTAAAGAAATAACGCATTTCCTGTTACAATATGATGTGTTTGTGTTTAATTTGCTAGTTGCAGTGTACTTCCTGTTTACAGTGGCGCTACATATTTTTGCAGGATGCCGTGCCAACCACCATAAAACAGAAGAAGAAGAAGCATTGTCAGCATGTCTCTGTTTACATCACGTGCGCGTTTACATCATGACAAGTCAATGCAAGAGCAGGACGAGCTTCTCAGAGTGGAAATACATGCATTATTTTACCAATCTGCCTCCAAAACATACATGCATCAGTGAAGCTCTAACCTAACGCTGCATTGGTGGACGTGATGGAAGCCTCTGCAGCGAAACAACAGCGGCTGGATTTTAACGGATAGTGACTGTTATCCAGGGACAGATCAGCAAATATATTGCACGGTATGTTGTTGTAAAAATGCCTTCTGTCAGTACTGTGGAGTCACCCGCTAACAGAAGCTCGATAGCCTGATACGTTTAGCATTGTGTAGCTGAGAAAAATGCTGTGAAGTTGTTTTTCCACATTTATTTTTATTTATTTATTTATTCATAAGCATTTTCAACAGCAGAATGTGCACCTGGAATACGCACAGCTTACTTTACATTACTGTGCTCAGGCTGAAAAAATGCAGTTTTAAATTTTGAGCAGCTGTTTTGTGCTTTATATGCACATCATTTTTGGTTGTTTTATAGCACTTTTTGTAAAGCAGAGTTGGTCAAAATGTATTCTGAATGTTGAATTCAGATTGCTTTCATATATTTATTTTAGAAGGTTTTGTGTGTTGATGTTATATGTTGTTGATAGTTTAAGCTGTAAGGGAACATTCTGAGGCTAAACACAACTGTTTTATAATGCTTAAGTCACTTTAATTTTTGATATTTGATTCTTAATAATATTCAGGTTGTTTTGTGTTATTTATTTCACAATTCCTTGTAACATTTTCAGTTTCTGCTGGTCTCAGGTAAATAAACTGGCATTGAAAAAATAATTAGTCTTAACACTTCTTACCGTTAAATCCACGCCACAAACGAGAGCCGACCACGCGCCCTCTCACCAGCCAGAGTGGAGGACCTCGAAGACTTCATCGACCGATATTACGCCGAGTACGTAATGGAATCCGGACCGAAAGCCGCGAGCACATCAGGTAAGTCCGCTAAACGCCGAAAAAATGAATCGACATCAACAGGCACGTCAGATCTGGAGGCAGAATCCCACACCGAGGTCCTAAAATCCATCAATAAGAGGCTGGGTGTGGTCGACTTGCTGCACCAAGATTTTCAGGAAATGAAAACCAGCCTGGAATTTGCATACCAACAAATTCAGGACTTACAGAAAGTCAACCAAGATATCCATTTGGCTCTATCTGCGGTGACCACGGAGGTAAAAGAGCTGAAAAATGAAAACAGGCTTCTTAAAGAGACAGTCCTGGATATCCAATCTCGCAGTATGCGAGACAACGTAATATTCTCAGGCATTCCAGAAACCCCCAACGACGACCCAGAGGCTCTGCTGAAAAACTTCATGTCGTCTGCGCTTAAAATCCCAGCAGAAACCGTGAAAAACATCACCTTTCACCGTGTCCATCGTCTCGGTCCACGCAGAGGTAACCACCCACGCCCTATCATTGCCAAATTTGAACACTTTCAACAAAAAATCCAGGTTAAAAGTAAAGGTAGGGAACTTAAAGGTACGCAATTCGGCATGAATGATCAATTCCCTCGAGAAATAAATGAACGCCGAAAAACCTTATATCCTATCTTCAAAGAAAACCGACAGAGAGGCCGTAATTCCAAACTGGTCGTAGACAAGCTTTACATAGATGGCCAACTATTTAGGGATTCTAACATCACCCCCTGGCTCTACTAAGAAAAATAAAATAAAACATGTAAATAAAAAAAAAAAAGAAAAAACACAGGTGATTTATGAGTTAATATTGAAAGGATAATTCTCCACTCATGGTGTAGTTCAGGTAGCACTATTTAAAAGGTAAAAGGTAGTATGTGTGTGTGTGTGTGTGTATATATATGTACTCTATGTGTATGTATATCTATATATATGTATGTTAACAAAACTTAAAAAAAAAAAAAAAACAAATAAAAAAAAAAAAGAAATATAAACAATAATAATTAAATGTGTATGTATGTGTGTGTGTATGTATGTATGTGTATATGTATGTGTATGTGTATGTGTATGTATATGTGTATATATATGTGTATATATGTGTATATGTGTATGTATATGTATATATATGTATGTATATGTGTATATATATATGTATATGTATATGTGTGTATATATATATATATATAAAATAATTGAAATAATTCAAAAGATAAATAAAATAAAATAAGGGATATGTGTATATATACTAAATGTGTGTGTATGTATGTGTGTGTATGCTTGCTCAGATGTTGGTAAACACGTATAGGCTCGTACAGTTTCACATGACACTCTCTACCCCCATGTCACCTCTTTCTTCTCCAACCCCTAACCTTTTTTTTTCTTTCACATCCACTCAATACCCCCCCCTTCCTACGCTTTATATAATTACCCGTTGCGTGTTTTATTCTTTTGGTACTGGTTGTTGTTGTTGTATGTTTGTGCTTCTCACTAACCTTCTCAACCCAGCCCCTTACCTTGTGGTGGTATCGCATGATAAGCATTTCTTCTCTTTCTTTCTTGCATTGAAGTCTATCACGACACAGCTGTGCACAAATGCTCTCAGACCCTTGGTTATGCTCACATTCGTAAGGACTAAACCGCACTCCTTTCCATGTCTCAGTTTACAGTAACATCTTGGAATGTGCGTGGCATTCGCTCGCAGGCTAAAAAGATCAAGATATTTGATTATGTGTCAAGATTAAATGCAGACATTGTTTTCTTTCAAGAAACTCACTTACTTCAATCAGAAGAAAAATCTCTGACAGACTTAAATTTTAACAAAATATATAACTCGTGTTTCAATTCCAGGCAAAGAGGAGTCTCGGTTCTTTTCAACAAAAGGTTGCTCTTTAACATAATCAACTCCACCATAGACCCAGAGGGTAGATATATTATTATCAAAGTGGTAATCTATAATAAATGTTTCACAATTCTAAACCTCTACGCCCCCAATAACGATGACCCTGAATTCTTCCATAGAGTTTTTTCGGAGCTATCGGACCTATCTGCAGATTCATCTGTAATCATCGGAGGTGACTTCAATCTGACACTCAACACATCATTAGACAGATCCAGTAAGTGCCCAAATACAAAACCGTCTCGATCTGCTAAAGTATTAATGAATTACATGGATGATCTTGGAATAGGTGACGTATGGAGACTGAACAATCCAACTAAAAAAGAATACACCTTCTTCTCCCCTGTGCATAAATCCTTCTCCCGAATCGACTTCTTTCTCTCAAATAAATCCATTGCACATAATATTTCCTCTAAAATACATCCTATAATCATTAGCGATCATGCCCCGATATCCCTCACCCTGAAGTGTGACCCTAATCAGAAATTATCCTCTCTGTGGCGCTTTAATACTTCCTTACTTAATGACAGTGAATTTGGTAAAATGATAAGAAAAGAATGGGAGGACTTTCTATTAACAAACGATTCTCTGGAAGTGTCACCGTCCTTACTCTGGGAAACCGGCAAGGCTGTCATCAGAGGGAAGATTATATCATACTCTTCTTATAAGAAAAAACAGGAACAGATAGCAGAAAAAACGATTGAAGAAAAAATTAAGAAACTTACGGAAGAATACGCAGCTAACCCGTCTGAACTTTTATGGAAAAAACTCCAAAATACAAAACTTAATCTGGACATAATTTTATCTAAGAAAACGGATTTTATTTTACAGCAACTACGGTACAAAAACTTTGACTACAATAATAAATCAGGCAAATATTTAGCAAATCAGCTTAAACACAACAAAGAAAACTATTTCATCGCGGCAATTTCTGATAATTCAGGTGAAACTTTAAACTTACCTCAGGACATTAATAAGGTTTTTCATGATTACTATCAAAACCTATACTCATCAAATTTAAACCCTGACCCTGATGATATGAAAACCTTCCTCAATAACTTAAACCTACCACAGCTCACCATAGAGCAGAAAACCACCTTAGACTCACCATTAACCTTACAAGAACTACAAAATGCTTTGGATAGCATGTCAACAGGCAAAGCACCAGGTCCAGATGGGTTCCCTGCTGAATTCCTAAAACACTTCTGGTCAATACTGGCTCCGCTCTTTTTCAGAGTAGAAACAGAGATTAAAAATAAAGGTTATGTAGGAGGTCACATGAATACAGCAAACATTAAATTACTACTTAAACCAGACAAAAACCCCATGTTACCCTCAAGTTACCATCCCATTTCACTTATTAACACAGACATAAAAATTATTTCCAAAGCACTCACTTCCAGGTTAGAGAAAGTCGTACAGTCAATTATATACCAAGACCAGACAGGATTTATTAAAAATAGACACTCCACAGACAATGTTAGAAGGCTGTTTAATTTGATCAACATGGCACAGAACTCTAAAAAGAAAACAATAATCTTGTCACTAGACGCAGAAAAGCATTCGATAGAGTCAACTGGTCGTTCCTCCTTGCTGTCCTTGACAGATTTGGCTTTGGAGATTCATTCATACAATGGATCTCCACCCTATACTCTAAACCTAAGGCCTCAGTAACCACAAATAAAATAACATCCCAAAGCTTCACACTGCAGAGGGGAACGAGACAAGGTTGCCCACTCTCACCTTTGCTTTTTGCAATATTTGTTGAACCTCTCGCATCAGCTGTTCGTCAGAACTCTGTTATTAGAGGAATCCACTCATCCATCTCAGAACACAAAATTAATCTTTATGCGGATGACATTTTACTCTATTTAGAAGAACCCCAATCTTCATTAGAAGAATTATTTAAACTAATAAACAGCTTCTCTAAACTATCAGACTATTCCATTAACTGGTCAAAATCATCAATCCTTCCTTTAACGAAAAATTCATGGAACCCAGCAACCCAAAACCCACAATACCCCTCCCCCACAAATATAATTAAATATCTAGGCTTAAATATATCACCAAACCTAAATGAATTAATTAAACTGAATCTAGACCCTCTGTTGGATAAAGTCACAGAAGACCTGCGGAGATGGAACAATCTCCCCATCTCACTCCTTGGCAGAATAGCCTCAGTTAAAATGAAAATCTTACCTAAAATAAACTATCTGTTCTCTATGATCCCACTGAAACCAACAACGCAATGGTTCAAAAGATTAGATTCTGCAATTACAAAATTCTATGCTAAGAATAAAAAACCCAAAATAAGCCTTTCAACTCTTCAAAAAAATAAAAGCGAGGGAGGGTTGGAAGCCCCTAATTTCACGCATTATTACCTAGCAAACCAAATTCTATATTTAACAGAATGGTTAAAACCAAAAGAATACCACAACACCTGGCTAGAAATAGAACAGCTAGACTGCAAACATATTAAACTCTCTGATCTCCCTTTTATCACTGTGACCCTGAAACGTCATAACTGCTTTAAAAACCCACTGATTGCCTCCACCCTGACTGCGTGGTGGAAAGCCCTGGAAATAACAAATGTTCAATTAAAAACTAACATGCTGTCTCCAATCTGGCACAACCCTGACTTTAGAAACAGAAAAACACCACTCTATCTAAAAACATGGGAAGATAGCGGAATTATTCATCTCCAAGACCTCTTCGAAAATGATAAGCTCAGGACATATAACAATCTAACCCAAGCATTCAATATAAATAAAAGTAACTTTCTACAGTACTTACAAGTAACAGAAACAATAAAGAAAACCACTCCACTAGACTTAACTACTTTACAACCTCCAGAACTGGCTATATATATGAAAAAAATCTCAACAAAATCAAAAAAACTCTCAAAAATATACAGAGCTCTCTCGAACACTAACTGTAATTACTTACCAATCGCGAAGTGGGAGGCTGAACTCTCAATCACCCCGAGCACTGATTTCTGGACAGAAATTTGTTGTAATACTTTTAAGATGACAAAAAACACAAACCTTCAGCTAATTCAATACAAGGTCCTCCACAGATCCCACATTACCCAACAGAAAATGCATAAAATGGGCTTCTCAGCAACAGACATCTGCTCTCAGTGCACCCAGAATACAGCGGATTCCTATCTACATGCCTTATGGCTTTGCTCCCCAGTTCAACACTTTTGGATTCTAATCACTGAAAAACTGTCCTCCATTTTGGACTGCAGGATTCCTTTATCTCATAATCTTTGTTTGATTGGAGACCTGACAATGCTTCAACTTCCAGCAAACCAATCACAATCAATCCTTGCGGCACTAGCCATAGCAAAAAAAAAACAATATTACTAAATTGGAAAGACAAAAAATCCTTAAACATAAACCAATGGCAAAATCTCCTCACAGAATTTATTTCCATGGAAAAGATGTCTGCTCTCAGAAAACAAAAAAAAATAATGTGCTTTGAGGAGCGTTGGACTCCTTTTTTAATTGCATTAAATCTAAATTTTTAAAAGCCTGATGATCTAGCCTGCAAGCGACTGCCAGCACCACTCTTTACTAACGCACTAGCCCAACTGTAGGCCTGGGCCGCCTTGGGCCTCTGGGGTGGTCTTGGCCGGGATGGCTGGGGTGGGTTGCCGGGGTGTCTTGTTGCCTCGGCACGGGTGTGCATTCCTTCTGGGTGTTCACGAGGTCCCGGGGCTGTTTGATTTGGCGCTGTTGCCCCTTGCATACGCATCTGGTTGGTCTCTGGGGCTGGGGCCCTGCGTGCTCCCCTGCCGCTCCTTCCTCCTGCTCCCTGTCCCCCTGTCTCGTCCTCCCCCCCTCCTCCTCCTTTGCTCTTGCGCCCGCCATCCTGTTGGGTTGGGTTTGGGGGGCTCCCGTTGGTCTGGGGCACTGGTGGGGGGGCTGTGGCTCCCGCCTGGGGGGCGGGCGGTGCCGTGCCGGGTGGGTTGGCTGGGGGGTGGTCTTGTTGGGGGGCCTGGGGTGGTGGGGTCCTTGGCTCCGGTCCGGGGGGATCCGGGGTGGGGGTGGCTTTGGGGGTGGCTGCTGCCCGGGGTCGGCGATTGCCTCCTGGGTCGCTGGGTGGCGGGGTGTGGCTGTGGGTTGCTCCGTCGGCCCTTGCGGGTCCTCGGCTTGGCTCCCTAGGGCGCGCCCTCACCAGGGATGTCGCTTGCGCGACGAGCCAGGCGGGGCCCCCTCCGGGGCTTTTGTTTGACCGCAATGGCCGGGGTGTGGCCGTTACGGCTAGGGGTGGGGGGTGCTATGGGGCCTCCCCGGGGGTCGTGTTGGGTGGGTGTGCGGGGGCGCGGCGCGTGGCTCTTGGCCTGGTGGATCCGCATCGGGATTGGCTGGTCTGCTGGCTGGGTGCACCGGGCGCCGTGGGCGCCATTCCGGGGCGGGGGCGTCACGGGGGTGGATCCGTGGTCTGGGTGTCCGGGGGCGTGCTCTCCTGTCATCTGCCCGGGGACCGGCCGCGGCGCGTGGCGGCGCTGCGCAGCCTTGGGCGGGGCGGGGCTGGTGGCCTGGGGCCCGCTGTCGTCCGGGGTGTGCTGGCGTCGGGGGGGTGTCTCGCGCCGGTGCGTGGGTCGTCGGGGATCGCCTCCGTGGGGGGGGGGGCTCTACTGGCGCCGTTGGTGTGGGATGGCGGTACCGGGCTGGGGGTGCTTCGGTACTCGGGCTTGCCGGTCCGTGGCTGGCGGGGTGGCCCTGCTTGGCGGTAGATGGTGTCCTCTTTCGTCGGGGGGGCCGGGGCCGCCTCCCGGTGGAGAGTGTTATATCGTGGCGCCGGGTGGGCCTGTGCTGGCCCTGGTGCGGGCACGTGCCTCCCCCCTGCTCGGCCGCCCTCCTTGGCGGCGGGGGGGCGTCGCTCTGGGCCGGCGTGCGGCGGGGGTCGCCCCCTGGAGCACCGGGGGATGGGGTTGGTGCCTGGCTGCGCCCGGGGGTGGGGGGTGCCGCCGTGCTCCGCGGGGCCGTCGCGGTCTGGGGGGGTGCCGTGGGGGGGGTCTCCGGCCTCCGACCATCTACCCTCTCGCGTGGCCCGCCATGCGGACGGGCCCGGCTCACACCAGACAGGCCTCCTACATGTACACTTCACCTCACTCCCAGCTGGTCTGGCTCATTCACAGAATGCACCACACACCCATACCCAACCCTTGGGGGGCTGGATGGTGGGACTGGGGGTGGAGGGGGCCGCCACCTGTGTCACTATGTAGTGGCGTGGGGGCGGCACTCCCACCTCGAGTTACCATACTAATCCCTCCAATTTTAATCGCACCTCAACATGCCACCCCCCGGAGGGTGTACTCACCTACACCCTCCGGCCTATTACACCACATACACATATATCCACAGAGGCAGGATGGGGAGCACCGCTCCCCTCCTTCCCCCTTCTTTTAATTACACCCCATACATTCACTAAACACACACATTCACACAGGGGATAGGGAAGTGCCTCTCCATTGGGGAATGGAGAGGCACCATAACAGGGTGGTGGGTTGGTTCACATATTTGGGCCTCTCCGGTGGGGGCCTGGCTCCTCTGTTGGTGGCCGGGCCACTGCTTAGAGTAAAAATACATCAGGATGGTGCGGTCGGGCGTGGCGGTGGGTCTCGGGGGGGCTTTGCTGGGGTCTCTCCTTGCGGGGTCTTTCCGGGCGGTGTCGGCCTGGTGGGGCGCGGGGGTGCTTCCTCCCCTTGGGTGTGGCTGGGTGCTTGTTTCGTCTCCTGGTGGCCTTGGGGGCGGGCCCCGCGGTGTGCGGACCCGGGGCGGCCTGCCTCGCCGGTTTGGGGGGTGGGTGTGCTGGGGGTGTGCTGGTGTCCTCGCCGGGGTTGGGGCGGGGTTGCTTGGCGCCTCGGAGTGATGCTGTTTACTGGGGGGCGGCGCTAGCTGTTCCGGTGGTGGAGGTTGCTGTCGGCCGCCTGGTGGGTCTGTCCTGCCGTTTGCGGACTGGTGGGTGGGTCCGGGGCATTTTTGGCTGGGGGCTGCTGTCCCGCACTTGATTTGTGCCGTTGGGGTGCCTCCGTCCCTGCGGTGGGGGTCGCCGGTTGCTCACGGGCCGGTGGGGGGCGCTGCTCCGTGGCTGGCGCTGTCCGGGGGGCGGCGGGCCCTGGGCTGCTGGCCTTGGGCTGTCCGGGGCTGTGCGGTCCTGCTGGGCCGTGGCTGGGTCCTGGGCGGGGGTGGGGGGTGCGTCCCGGGGGGCTTGGCCCGGGGGCCTGCCCTTGGGGGGTCCTGGTCCCGGGGGGTGCTCCTGGGGCCCGGGGTGCTTGGCCTGCTGGGCGGGCCGGTCCTGGCGGGGGTCTTTCGGGGCGGGTGGCGCGTGCCGCGCCCTTGCGTACCTACTGGTACGGCCCCTGCTTGGGCAGTGCCCCGTGAGGTAGGGTGTCGGGGGCCGAAATAGGGGGCCACATCCCGGTGGGGCGGTCTGGCTTGGCCCTTGGGGGGGGCCCTGGCTTTAAAAAAAAAAAAAAAAACTGAAGCTCGTGGCGCGGGCGGCATCAGCGAGGGGTGATCTGGGGCGCCGTGGGGGGCTAGGTTGGGGTGCCTGGGGGCCGGCGGGGGGACTCCCGGCGGCCCCCTGGTGCCTTATGCGGCTTGGGGTGTGGTCGTCCTCCCTGGGCGGGCAGCTCCTGGTGCTGCATCCGTTCCGGGTCCTTCTGGCCTGGGGTCGGGCCCCTGCTGGCTCTGGGCTCGCCGGCGGGTGCCCGCTGGCTGCCTGTTCGGCGCGGCTCTGGTCGTCTGCTGGGCGTGGGCTTCGGCTCCTCCGCTGGGGCCTCGGGCAGGGAGTTCTCTGGGCCCTCCCCTCGGGGGGTTGGGCGCGGGGGTGGGGTGGGGGGGTGGGGGGGCCGATGGGGTGGGGGGTCTGGGGGTTGGGGGTGGGATCGGTGGCGTGGTGCGCTGGGTCCTTGGCTCCTTGGGGCTTTCTCGGGTGTGTATGGGGGGGGCGATGGCTGCCTCTCGGCTTGGGATCTTGGGGGCGTTCGGGGGGCTGCTTGGCCGTGGGGTGGTCGCCGGGGGCCCTTAGGCTGCCTGCTCTTGCTGCTGGCCTGACTGCTTCTTCGGGCCCGGGGGCGGCTCTTGGGTTTTGCAGTGGCGGTTCTTGGAAATACATTTGTCATGGATGCACTGGCCTTGGGCTGTGGGATAACACTCATACTGGGCACGTTGTTCCCAAATACCTGTTTTATGGAATTTCCACTCACCTCTTCCTCTGTTCACAGCCACCACCATTATTCCTAAACCGCACACTGGTCACCAAACTGGCTTGACAACACAACAATAAGCACAATATACACAACCACAATTTCACATCGCATCACTTAAAACCTAACAACTATTCCCCACCCATTCTATATCCTATCTTGTATCCCTCTTCCCTGTTAACTTCCCCACCCCCCTCCAACCCCTCACCTTGGTGTAACACTGCCCTCTCTCTTTTACATCCTCCCTTTAATAAAGTATTTCTTACCCTTCCCTAGGGAGGGCTGGTGACGGTCACAATTATGCAATGAAATAAATAAATTTATTTAATTGCAATAATAAAATATGCATTGCTGTTAAAAGATTGCACTTCTTGTAGTGTTAACCTTCGACAGCATGTGCAGACTGCAGAAAAAAAAAAAAGAAAAAATACTTAGTCTTTACAAACACCAATCCGACTGAAACACTCATTCTACTGAGCAGAGTTTAGTACTGTGAATGCAAATGATTAGAAACTGTAGGGTTGGATACAATAACATTTCATTTATCAGAGGCTTTTATCTAAAGCAATGTTAATACAGGAGCAGTAGGGGTAGGAGGAATTCAAACCAATGACCCTCTGATTACAAGCCATCTTCTTTAACCACTATTCTTCCACCACAGAGTTGATTAACAGGGGATTATTTTCTGATACAGTACTGATATCAAGCTGTACGGACACAAATGACCGAAAACATATTACAGTTTTTTAATTCTAAGTAACTCAAAAGTTACTTTTTCCAGTAACGCATTACTTTTTGGTGTAAGTATTAAAAATAGTAACTAAGTTACTTTGTGAATAAAGAAAATAGTAATGGTAAATAGTTACTTTTGTTCAATAATTAGCACAACACTGATCAGAGGTCGATGATGGAGCTAAATCTTTAAATCTAGCTACAGCTTTTTCTGGCAGTGATCTTTCGGTTACGTTGTAACCTTGGTTCTCTGAGTGGAGAGAATATCTCTCAACCCAGTTACATATTCCATATGTACGGGGACTGGGCACTGGGACAGTTGACGTGGATATTTCTTTAAGACACACCACTACGTGGCCAGCCGAGGCGCCAGACGCAAGGATCGGGCGTATGTGTATGGAGGGTTAGCCGGACGGCCTGCCTTCCCGCTAGGCCCATGGATAAGAAAAACCAGGTCACCTCTAGCTCACCATCGCAGGGGCGTAAAGGAGAGACCCTGGTCACTTTGGGCTAGTACCCAGCACAAGTTCCCCAAAGGAGGTGCCGGTAGCCATATTAAGGCTGTAAAACCTTGCAAAGGTGGACAAACTCGCCCACATAGCGGCCGCACACACTTCGGAGAGGGTGGCTCCCTGCCACATGGCCCAGGAAGCGGCAACGCCTCTCGTGGAGTGCGCCCGTACCCCTCCCGGAGCCGGAGCACCGGAGTCTGTGTAAGCCCGTTGAATCGTTTCCACGATCCAGTGAGACAGCCTGGATTCAGACACCGGCTGATCTAGGCGCCGGGGCTTAAAACAAACAAAAAGCTGGTCGGTCTTCCTGACAGCACCAGTCCGCTCAATGTATACCTTAAGCGCCCTGATCGGGCATAGCCTCGACTCTTCCTGCGCCCCCTCATCCCTGTCCCGGGAGGGGCGGAGGGACATTAACTCTACTGGCTGGTTTAGGTGAAAGTCCGAGAGCACCTTCGGCAAGAACGCAGGATTTGGGCGTAAGAGCACACCCGCACCGCCGGGCAGGAATCTACAGCAGCTCTCGTGCATCGACAGAGCCTGTAGTTCCCCGACCCTCCGTGCTGATGCCACCGCTATGAGAAACGCAGTCTTCAGTGACAGCCAATTCATGTCCACCGTTTCCAGGGGCTCGAAGGGTCCCAGTCGCAAGGCAGCCAGCACCAGTTTCAGGTCCCACGTCGGGACAGCCAACCTTCTACAGGGGGCGAGCCTAGCAGCGCCTTTCAGGAACCGTGAGACGAGGACGCAGTCAACCTCGCCCAACTTGTTATCGCCAACACGAGCGGCCTTGATTGCAGCCACCATCCCCCTAAGGGTGGAAGGTGATCTTCCTGCCTCGAGCAGCTCCTGTAGATACCGGAGTATCGGGGGCCAAGCAGGTCAGTGCATCAGCCCGATTCAGCCTACACCATGATGAGAAGAGGTCCCAGCGGTATGAATAGGCTGCTCTAGTCGATGGTGCTCGAGCGCCCTGGATGGTCCGGACCACCGACCAAGCTAACCCCATGCCCAACAGGCTGGCCCTCTCAGGGGCCAGGCCCAGAGCCTGAGCCTCTGGGGAAAGGGATGGAACAGGGTCCCCTGTGCCTGACTCAGGAGGTCCCGGCGAGCTGGAAGTTCCCATGGACTCCCGTCCAGGAGAGGAGCCAATCCCGAGAACCACATCATGTGTGGCCAGTTCGGAGCCACCAAGATTAGCCTCACCTCCTCTACCTGGGCACTCAGCAGCAGGGTGGGAAGGAGACTGAAAGGGGGGAAAGCATACAGCAGCCCCGGGGGCCATTGGTGTGCCATGGCATCGACGCCCAGCGGGGGGTCGTCCCTCCCCACGGAAAAGAACAACGGGCAGTGCGTGTTGTCCCGGGATGCAAACAGGTCGGCGACAGCCCTGCCGAACCGACCCCAAATCTCCTCGGCTACTTCCGGGTGCAGTCGCCACTCTCCCGGGGCCGGGCCCCCGCTGGAGAGCAGGTCCGCCCCCAGGTTCACCAGCCCGGGCACATGCATGGCTCTGAGTGACAGGAACCTCGTGCCTGCCCATGTCCACAGACTGTGTGCCACCCTGCAAAGGCCGGGGGAACCCAGGCTCCCTTGCCTGTTGACGTAAGCCGCCGCCGCTGTGCTGTCCGTGTGCAAGCTGAGTTCGAAGTGCCGAAGAGCCAAAAAGATGGCCCTCAGCTCCAAGACATTGATATGCCAGTCCAGCCAGGCACCAGTCCAGCTTCCGCTGGCACCTTCGCCTTCGTGGACCGCACCCCATCCCGTCAGGGATGCATCCGCAGAGATCCAGGGACCCAGCAAACTCCCTTTGGCGATGTTGGCCGGTGTTTCCCACCATGTTAGGGCTGAATGCAGTCTCCTGGTGACCCCCACTTTGGCACGCAGGTGCCTCTGTGGACAGAGCCCCCAGAAAAAGAGGCACCTCTGTACTGGGCGCATGTGCAGGAGTGCCAGCAGCACCACCTGCACCGATGCCGCCATAAGGCCCAGGAGGCGAAGACAAAGCCTCCAGGTAACCCTGGCTCCCAGCAAAAACCAGGAGAGGCAGATCCTGAAGGATTCCTGCCTTTCCCAAGTCAGTGTCACTAACCCAGTCCTGGCATCCAACCACATGCCCAGGAACTGGGTGGCCTGTGCAGGCTGTAGACTGCACTTCTTTTTGTTGATCCGCAGTCCCAGACTCGTGATGTGTGCCAGTAAGACTGTGCACATATTAGCCAGTCATCCAGGTAGTTCATCACCCGGAGACCCCGGCAATGCAGAGGCCCCAAAACCGCATCCATACATCTGGTGAAGGTGCGGGGGACCAAAGAGATTCCGAAGGGGAGGATGCAGAACTCGAAGGTTCTGCCTTCAAAGGCGAACCTGAGGAACTGCCTGTGCCCTTCCCAGATTGGTATTTGAAAATAGGCATCCTCCAGGTCGACGGTTGCAAACCAGTTGCCTACCAGGACAGCCTGCTTCACTCCCGGTATGGTCAGCATCTTGCATTTCAGAGGCCGGAGGAACTTCTTCAGCCCTCTGAGGTCTAATATTGGCCGGAGGGTACCATCCCGTTTTGGGATGAGGAAATAACGGGAATAAAACCCCGCCTGACGGTTCTCCCTCCCCACCTCCCGGATGGCCTTCTTCTCGAGGAGAGAGGAGACCTCTGAACGCATAGCCCCTCTGTGCTGCAGGTCTGTGATTACAGAAAATACAGCCAACCGAGTCACAGGAGGGGTGCGCAAGAACTGTAACCTGTAGCCCCGGGTCATTGTAGAAACGACCCAGGGGTCTGTCCTCAGATCCTCCCACGCTGCACGGACCCCCTGAGGACAGGGTCCGGTATGGGAGGGCATAGCGTCAGGACTGAGGCTGAGGCTGGGGTTGCCTCTTGCCACCGCTGCCTCGTCTCCCCCTCTTAAACTTACCTCGCCTGCCCGCCTCTAGCCGGCCCCACAGATCCCCCTGACTCCAATCAGGCTGAGGAGGATTTGGCTGCGGTGGCTCGGGGCACCGCCAGTCCCAGCTCCGTTTCAGGGAGCCTGCTACTTCTCGGGCACAGCGGCGGGCTTCCTGCGCCTGCTGGAGCATGGCCGCTGCCCCCGGCCCGAACATTGCCGACGGCTCTACGGGCAGTTTGAGGAGGCAGGCCCTATCGTCCGACTGCAGCATGGACTGCGACAACCACGGGTGGCGTCTGACCGTCCAGAGGCCCGACATGACTTTTCCCGCCGCCTCGGCCTGCTCCCACATCAGTATAGAGAGAAGTGAGGAGACCTGCTGCAGCTCCAACAGCAGGTTGTCACTGCACCCCTCCTACAACCGCTGAATCAGATGGTGTTGATACAGGGACAATATGGCCCCCGTATTGCCAAGCTGAGTCTGGACCGCCATGGCACCATGCATTTTGGTGAGTAGTGCGTCCATTGTCCTGCAGTTTTTACTGGGGCAGCTACTTCTCCCAAGCACCGATTGCGACGGCGACACCAAACCCGCTAAAGCCTGGTCCACCGGAGGTAAAGGCCCACAGCCAATCCTCTCATGGTTGTGAACCGCCCCTAGGCGTCTACAGAGCCCAGACCAGCGACCTGACGGCGACTGGAATTGCTTCTGGAGCACCTCCTCAAAGTCCGAGAGGAGAGGGACGAGGAAGTGCGTGGAACGACTCCCCTCCGCGTCATCGAACCGGGAGGGGGGAGGCCCCTGGTCCGATGGCAGCTCTATGCCTAATGCCGCTGCTGCCCTGCCCAATCTCCTGGAGGAGAGGGGGTGGCTCCGCCCGTTCCTCCACGACCGTTTCCTCCCCCAATGGGAAGGCATTACTGTCTGAGGGCTCCAGACTCAACACATCGACCTCACCATCTGACTCTGAGTCAGATGGGCGGCCCCTCTCAGCCCCCACCAATAACATAGCTGGGGGCCTAGGAGTGGGAGGCTTGTCAAACCAGCCCTGTGATCGCACGTGCCCCGACAGAAGCCCACCACTAGGGGGTAAAGGGGGACACAAGCCGGCTGAACTCTGTGCTGCTGGAGCCACAGTCCTAGGGCGCTTGGCCGACTGCAGTCCATGCACAGGTGTGGGCGGCTGTGCCCTAAACACATGGCATCGGGCCTCCCTCAGTCTCACCGATAAGCAAAAACAGCTCATACAGGAGGATGGGTCATCCCTTGCCATAAATACATGATCACTGCCCAGGCACATCACACAGTAATCATGGCCGTCCTCTGCAGGCATTCTCGTATCGCAGCCCCTGCAGGGAGGTCCCTCTCGGCTTGCCATACTGACGTAGCAGGCAAACCAGGAAGTGCCTCTCGCACGCTGTGTTTTGTTTGTTGCCGAAGCAGCTAACAGTTGCTACAGCTGTCAGAAGACACAGCAGCGAGCCCACACACACACACAGATGCGGAAGCCGGACAGCCAGCAATACACCTCGAGTCGCTCCAGCGCCAGGCGGAGAGGGGACGCCGCACAACGCCCGCCGACCAGGTCGGCTTCGGGGGTGGACTGTACCTGGGCGCGTTAGCAGAGCGGATCATGCAATATGCCCTACGGTACCCCTTCGCCAATTCACTACTGAGAATAAAGGGCAGACAAGCGATCCCGAGAGGGGCCCGGAGACTCTCGACTCCTACTCCCACACACGGTAAGCGCTAATCTCCCTCACACGTCTGTCTCTCACGTCTCCTACTGCCAGAGTGGAAATCAATGAATCAGTGATTGCATGCAGACCTGGGGCTTTTAATGCCCGTGCATGGGCCACGTAGTGGTGTGTCTTAAAGAAATATCCACGTCAACTGTCCCAGTGGGATCAGTCCCCGTACATATGGAATATGTAACTGGGTGGAGAGATAGTCTCGATACGATAGAGAACTACTATAGTGTACTCTTCTCTCAGAGTTTAAGCAGGCTGATATTCTAAATTCAATGGATAACAGGAAGTGATCTGAAAGAATAGGATTTTGAGGATACATTGTCAAATGGTCAATATTTAAACCATATGTTAGAACAAGGTCCAGGGCATGATTAAGATAATGAGTTGGTTTGTTTGTTGATTGAATCTAATAGTGAGGTAAATCATTTATTTAGGCTGTTTTCATCATCATCATGATTGTTAAGTCACCTACTATGATAGTTTTTTCAGGGCTTAGCACCAGATCAGTGCGAAAGTCTGAATATGGACCAGGAGGACAGTAAACTATTACCAAGAAACTGGGTTTTTCTATCTTGTATTTGGGATTACAAATTTCAAGGGAGAGGCTTTCAAATTAATTTTAGTTAAGTTTGGTTTTTGGGGTAACTAAAAAGCTTGAGTGAAAAACTGCTGCCACTCCTTCCCAACCGCTGTCACGGGGAATATGGTGATTACCATAATTGGGAGGGCTGGCTTCATTAAGAGCAACTAAATCTTCATTTTTGAGCCAAGTCTCTGTGAGGCATAATAAACCTAGCTGATGGTCAGTTATAAGATCACTCACTAAAAGAGATTTCGATGAAAGTGTTCTGTTCATAGTTTTAATTTTAATTTTAATGAGATTTTTATGTGGGCTTTGGTTTTTCTTGCATGTTGTTCTGTACTACTCGGCACAATGTTTATGGGGTAAAAGTGCTCTGTACTTTGAGTAAAGGGCTTATCTATGGAAGTGTTTGTTGTAACTGCTGGTTTATTCTCAGCTAGTCATGCGCGTGTGGAGCGGTGAATCACAGACTGTAAATTTAATTTTGAAATTTGTGCTACATGGAAATTAGGGTGGACATAGTGTTTTTTTTTTAATAGGTAGGCATGTTTCCAAAAGAGGTCAAAGTTATCAACAAATGTGAAATCATGGAGTTTGCAGCAGAAAGAAGTGATATCCCACATGCTGCCTTTAGAATGGGGCATCTGTGTGGGAACGTCTGGTGGTGCTCGGGTTACAGAAAGCTGCTGGAAAGTCTCTGTTATAGGCTCCGGTTGGCGTTGAAGAAGCTCTGCTTCTAATGGCGCGGTGGTCGCTGATGTCTGTGGGTGATCCTCTGTCATCAGATGGCATTGATGACAGAGGATCACCAAAAAAAAAAAAATGAAAAAAAAAAATGAAAATGGCATTGAAGTGGTGCTGCAGTAGCATGCCTCTTGACTGCAACTTTGAAGAGGTTTTGATGGGCTACAGAGGAGGTTTTTGGTTGGTGGGAATTTAATCCAGGCGGTGGTGGAGGCATTTTCCTGGTGGTTGTTTTGGTCGGCTTAATTGGACTGAGTTTGTCCCCGTGTTCATATGAGAGAGCTTCAAAACGATTATAGTAAGTGGAGGAGGAGGGACGCCATTTTCCATGTTAATCTGTCATCTATGTCCACGGACAACAATCTCAGCCCACGATGGCAGGCGTGGTGTGGAACAGGACAGTCCTGGACCCGGATTCTCCCAGGGAACTGTGTCGTTGTGACATGGAATATTATTGTAACCCAGAGAAATATGTTAATGCATTGATACTGTTCATAAGGTATGTTAAAGTTTAAAAATAAATAAGTTAAATATATTATATAAATATGGGTAAATATAGTGCTTCATTTATGTTTAAAAATATTTCATAACTATTAAAAGTACCCAAGTATAAGTTAAAAACATGTAAAGTATAAGATACCTTTAGTGTATTTTATTTTTGTTTTATTGTGAAGAGCTAGAAGGAAGTGCTGTGTATACAACTGCTGCCAGTCATTTGTTGTATTAGCTTTACGTGAGTAAAAACCGGAAATTATATGCAAATTAGATGCACTAGCTTGACCGCGAGTGCCGGAGGAAAAAAAATTGAGATGTGTGCTGCTGTTTGAAAGAATACGTGAGTTTCTGGACCGTTAACCCAATGGTCGGTGATGGACACTTGTTTCATGCTGCATGGAGGATTACCTATGGACTTTGTCAGCCCGAGATTCGTCCTGCAGTAAGGTATTTCTGAGACTTTGAAACGGGTTAGCGCAAGGACTTTAGCATTCACTGGCTAGATGGATGCTGCACACGAGGAGTAGTTTAGCTAACTCAGCTTGCTACGAGGACTACTTTTCATCATTCCGGCCTGGATGTGAAGATTTGTCATAACTGAAGTGCTTATCTTTTCTATGGACATCACTCACGGAAGACTAGGCCTGGACCAGCAGACGGGGGATACCGCCGCCATCTTGGAGCAGAGTGTGCCTCCGCCGCCATCTTGGAGCAGAGTGTGCCTCCGCCGCCATCTTGGAGAAGAGTGTGCCTCCGCCGCCATCT
The DNA here is from genome assembly GCF_900634775.1 of Gouania willdenowi. Taxonomy (NCBI): domain Eukaryota; kingdom Metazoa; phylum Chordata; class Actinopteri; order Blenniiformes; family Gobiesocidae; genus Gouania; species Gouania willdenowi. The sequence goes on from NC_041059.1 coordinate 36,097,464, forward strand.
TGGAACAGAGTTTGCCTCCGCCGCCATCTTAAGACAGAGTTTCTTCTCACCTACACCTGAATGTGAGCCACGCACTGAACTACTGAAACAGGTACCCTTTTTAGTTGTTTTGCTCACAGAGTGAAGCGGCCATTAAGTTATGGGCCTCATCGCTCCCAAGCATCACTCAGGCCTGCAACTACTAGGTTTTATTTGCTAAATAAGCCGGCTAGTGTGTGTGTGATTGGTGAGTGGGCCCCTCACATAACACCTACTATAGTACATAATCTTACATAATCTTGTAGCTGAGATGTGCATATTGTTTATTAACATGTTTAGCAAAGTATAAGTTCACTCTTTATTTACAGTTTGGTCATTTTGCATATTTACAGGTGTGTGTGTGACTGTGATTTGATCATTGAGTGTGTTAAAGGTGTAATGAGAGTTAATATAGCACTTTAAAGACTACATAGGACTTAATAGTTAGTAAAATAAATAAAGTACTTTATCTTTATTCATCTTTAATGGTATAGAAAGAACTGAGGAGGCCCTTACTTAGTATAGTGGGTAAAGGTGGGCTACATTATGAAGGAAGGATGACAGTGCTACTGACTGCTGTATAATCATATCTGTATACTTGGTGAGTAATTAATTTTTCTTTTTTAGAAAGGCAACAAATCTTATCCTTGGTAGTTTATTTTGTTGGTGTTTAGTAGTAAAATGTCTTTCTCTGACGGCAGGTGAGGAGTAGAGTCTCCATCCTCTGTAGATGCATTTGTAGATGCGGCCATCTTGCGGTACTCACTGAACGGTACGGTCATCCTGCGGCTTCCTCCCACTGACCAAACACACACTGACCAAACAAAGGTTGCTTCTGTGGAAAGCGCAGAGGAGAGCAGCAGCAGCAGCACACGGCACTGTCTACAGGGCGGCCATCTTGCAGGATCAACAGTGACGGACCTAACCTGACCATTTAAACACAAGGCAGTGGTTCTGGATATAAAGGTAGATATGCTGCGTCATATTTGACATGATAAAAATGATCCAATGATTAGTGCAAGCTAGTGCATGAGAAGGAACAAACAGGTTACTCCAATGGATGAAGACTACTTTATATTGTACATTTTCTATATATTTGCAAGTCATTGATAATGTAGTGATCGGATCCTGTATTTTCAAGCTTTCCAAGATCATTGTAGTCAGATTGGTTTCTCCTATCTATTTTCCTTACATGTCACACTTAATCCCAGGAAGAGCACGTATTTGACATCAAGAGAAGCGGCCTTTCTTGCTGGTGTTTGCATCATGGTTTTTTGTAATAAAGCTTTTTTTTTTTTTTTTTTTAAAGGCTTTGGAAATAGAAAATCAAATATTTAGTGAGTTAAATATCACAATATTGTGAAAAAAAATCACAACCCCCACCTGGACCCTGAGAGATTTTCATGTCGTTAAATGATTGTGCCAAAGGCACATTTGGTGTTTGTGTGTAACGCACACAGAGATGATCAATCACTGCTGGATGAGCCTGAGGGAACAACAACATTAATCTTCAACTCTGACTCTTTTTGCAACATAAATGATTTGACAGACTGCAAAGTGTCTTGTCTTGTTCCTTTCAGTGCACAGAATGGATAATGTGACTTTTGCTTCTCTGGATATCATTGAATATGCATTGTTTTGAGGAGCTTAGGTTTTAAATTAGATGGAGGTGAATGGAGCAGCTGCAGTGGAGTTATTTAGCAAAACTGGTGTTTACCTGCAGTTTGTGTAAGTGTGAAACAAACTTTCATGTGATATTTGTTCAAGAAAGTGTGAAAGATGAGCTTGGCTAAGCCAGTTTACTTTGTATTGATTGTGGTATACATGAATTTTAATTAATCATCAGGGTAATCTAAAATGGCAGGTATAGTTGATGTACACGGCAGAATTTGAGGCCAATCCAAAGCTCTATTGATTGACAACATTTGCCTCCTTCTCTAAAGAGCTACTCTTATTAAAAGATTTAACTTTGTGACAAATGATAATTGTCTCTTTTTATGTGAGATACTGAGACAATGCCTTTACACTTATGTATATGTACTGAGGTAAAAAAAAATGTTATTTTTACAATATTTAATATGTAAACATATTTAAAACTCAGTCATATCTGCCCTGAAAGTGGAATAAAATGCACCATTCTAGCATAGCATAGCTATCGCCTATTAATGATTACATTTAGTGTTTAGTATTCATTATGGTTATGTGTGTAATAGCACATGTTTTTTTTTTGTACTCACATTTGTACTCATAATGTTTCCTTTGATAATTTCTAATTAATTTACAATTTTATTCCAGTTTTTTTCCTTCTAAAGGTGACGAGGGCAAAATTATTTATTTTGTATCTGATAAATCTGTGATGCAGACCATATAGATCAATAAATCGAAGATCATTTTCTTAAATAAAAGGAGAAAGATGTAAATGGTTAAATAGCCGCTTCAAAGTTTGTTTTGAATTCCACTGTTTATTGACATTGTCGGAAAAGTTTTGTGCATTGCATTGTGGGATGTGGAGTCGTAGAGATTGATGCATTGACATGTTTTTACTTCTTTCTGATATCACGGGGAATACTGTGAACAAACTAGTACCATCATGGAGGTAAGGCAATCACGGTTCTTGTCTCAACAAGAAACCCAAGAAATCAAAGTAAGAATGAAGAAAAAACACTCCAATACATCAGTTTACAGCAGTGGTTCTCAACCTTTTCAGTTCGCGACCCACAAAATAAAGGTTCCAGAGAGCGGGGATCCCCACTGTAGCTGAAGGTGGTTGAACACAGACATGAATATTGAAGAACAGTCATGTGGAGACAGGGTCATCTATAAGGGGAATAAAGGGGAGAGATTTTTGGGGTCCATCCATAAAGCCAGAAAAATGATGGTCCATTGTTCTATGAATCATTCATTTGTTTGTCTAAATATTATCCACTGTGATCCAGGAAGTTTATTAGTGTTTGCTTCATCGTATATAGTCCTTTTAAATACGTAAATCCTTGTTTTAATCTGACATAAAATGGGTTAAAAGTGACCAAAAATGGTGCAAAAATGTGGTGAAATGGGATTTTAAAAAACACGGAAATTGGTTTAAAAAGTTGCAAATTATAGTGAGCAAAAAACAGACAGAAAAAGTGATAAAAATGGTTCAGTGTGATTGGCCATGGTTGCATGTTTTTTTTCTGAATTAATTATTCCGAAATAAATTATTTGGAATTAAAGTGTTATGCTTCGTGTTTATGTGGAAATAGTCATTCTGAATTGAGGTTTACATGGCAAACAGGTTTATTTGGCTTTATTTAATTCCGCTTTAGGTCTGGGATACTATTTGGACAGGGGGCGAACGTGACGTATCGAAAAAAACACTTCACTTTACTTTTTGATTACAACATAACAGGAACTGTTTTCACTTGTATTTTTATTGTAATTTTGAAGCAGCAGCTCGACGATAACACACTTTCCCTTTGGTCCGAGAAGGAGATAGACGACTGTAGTTTGGCCAATGAAAGCCAGCGGTTAGTGCAACAGCTGCTCTTCCTCCTACTACAGAACTATCGGACATGCACATCATTGGTAAAGCTCTGCTGTCTGGTGACGGGCTTCATGTGCCCAATGAAGCCTGTTTCGTTTGTCAATGTCCAAGTGAATGTCCGCATGTTTTGTTAATGCTTCCGTCCATCCACTCTTTTCATTATATCTATGTCTTCTAAGGCTCTTATTAAATAGTTAGTCTTGGCTCGAGTCCTGCTTGCTTTGGGTGGCCATCTTGGATTATGTCGTTACCAGCGCAACATTGCGAAAAGTTGAGCATGCACAGAACCATCAAAATTAATTTAAAGCAGAATTAAGCATTTTGAAGATTGAAGATTTGTTTACATTTAGAATTAAAATCTGAATAAACCAGCTATCTAATTCGGATTTAAGTTAAATTGGAATTACATTTGCATTCGGTTAAGTGTTTACACTTGTGGCGACCGTGGCTCAGGTGGTAGTGGGTCGTCTTCTGATCGAGAGGTTGGGGGTTCGATCCCAGTACCTGACTATGTGTCAAAGTGTCCTTGGGCAAGACACTGAACCCCAAGTTGCTCCCAGTGGTAGACTTGTGCCTTGCATGGCAGTCCTGTCCCACTGGTGTGTGAATGTGAGAGTGATTGGGTGAATGAGCTGATATGTAAAGCGCTTTGAGACTGTTTCAGTGTGGTGATAAAGCGCTATATAAAATCAAGTCCATTTACCATTTACAAGGTGAGTTTAATGAGGATTTAACTTTTATTCTGGATTAAAGAGGTGTAGGAAACTAAACCACATCAAGCGTAAAGCTTGAATTAACCAGGGAGCCTGTTTTTGTGTTATCATCGAACTGTTTACACACAACTGCCCCCGCAACTTTGAGATGCAGAGCTAACCCCACTATGTGGTCTTTGAACTCAATACCGGAGCCGCAGAAACTGAACCAACTCTTTGAAGTATTCAGGACGAACCCTTCTTTTTACGACTCCCCACAGGGGAGGGCCTTCTCCTCTTCCTGCCAAACAAAAAGACAGGAGAACCCAAGGACAGTTTCCCCCTATATCACCTCTCTGCAACATTTACGACCAAAAGAAGAACATCCCTCTTCCCCCCTTTTTTAAACAGATACTGTGGGATGCTGTAAGTTCAAAGAACGGTCCCAATGCCCTCTGACCCCCTGTGGTGAGATGTCACAGAAGGACACAAACCAGGCCCCGTAACTGAGATGTCTCCCAGGTAAGAAGGGAGAACAAAGAAATTGTATTATGTTTGAAAAGTTAGAAATGAGAACAACGAACATGTGTTTGACTGAAAAATTACAAATGAAAACATTTTTGGAATGATTTCTACAGAAATTGAAATTGCAAATATTGCCTGTTCAATCACACTCGTTTCCTGTAATGCAATAACCAACAGAATGCTATTTTAACGTGTTTATCATTTAAAAGTGCTTAAAAATACCAGAAAACATCACAAAAGTTAGTTTGAGGTATTTACTGCGACCATATAGCTAAGAGGAGGCATAACATGATTTTTGACATTCATGTGTATAAGTAATTACAAGTAAAATGCATTAATTAGTTCCTAAAGTGATTCGAGGCTATTTCCTAGTCGTGTTTGGTATCAAACTCTTTCATTATAGATGATATTTCAAGATATGATGTTGAAAAGATGTTTTGAAATATGTGGAATTAATTATTAGGCATTCTTTTATGTTTAGAATCATCCCTTGTTGTTTGTCACTCCATTCATTCACATACACACTTGAGACACACCCACAAGCTGAAAGCAGAGACATTGACCAATCACCGACATGATCACAGAATGATCCACCAAGACGCCTCCTCCAAAAGGCGTCCACA